>NW_017619599.1:520000-582302 GCF_001879475.1 Ipomoea nil
ATATATATATATATATATATATATATATATATATATATACACACACACACACACACATATACATATAAGAGAGAGAGAGAGAGAGAGAGAGAGAGAGAGAGTAAAATGCTTTGATATCTCTTACTTTGGTGCCTCCTACATGGCTACATAAATTAGAAAAGTGAGATGTTTTGGTCATATCAAGTGGTTGAAAAGAGAAGGAACAATAGTTAATTTTTCCAAAAGTGTCCACCTCTTTTTTTTTTTTTTTTTTTTTTTTTGCTTTTTGTCATGACAATACTAAAATAAGGGATACTACACATGAAAAATTTTACAATGACTTTTACAATAATATCTCTTTCTAAAAATTCTGCGCAGACTCTAACGTACTGTAGAGGCATTTTTAAACTCGTACCATACTCATGCCTTAGAAATATATTTTAGTTATATCAATTGAGTTAGGAAATAAAGGAAAGAAAAAGTAAATGTAAAATATTCCTCGTCAAAATCACAAACCCCTGGTTGGTAAATAGTTTTTTGAGTTAGCTTTTAGTTATTTGACCTTAAACAACTAAATTAAGTCTTATTATTATTATTATTATTATTATTATTATTATTATTATTATTATTATTATTATTATTATTATTATTATTATTATTATTATTATTATTATTATTATTATTATTATTATTATTATTATTATTATTATAAAAAAGGGGATACCCTATATATATTCATTATTTGCCTCAACTAAGGTTCAAACCTATCACCTCCCACTTAGGGGAGCAACCGGATACCGATAGACCACAAACCACTTGATAACTAAATTAAGTATTTAGTGTCAAAGATCTGGTGGTTGAGCGGCATAACTATGACTCTCTCAAATGAGAGTTCACAGGGTCAAATCTGTGTGTATGTACTAAAAAAAAACTAGGTGTTTGGTGACCAATTTTTTTTCCTTAGCTTTTTCATCCAAAAAAGTTGAATTGTTTCAATCAACAGTTTAGAGAAAAAATAATTTTTCTTCAAAATTCCTTTATACATAACAAAATTAAAAAAATAAACAAAATTGATTATTAGGCATGCTTCAATTCACAACCTCCCTACTTTTTAAAAAAATAAAAAATTTAACTGATTAATTTGTTGTTATATTTATTTATTTATTTATTTTGTTATTTGATTTTTTTTGGTTTATTGTTATAAAGAATAGTTATTATTTATTAAATGTAATTATTATATAAATAAATATAATAATAATTGTAATAATAAACTATACACATATCCTTATTATAAGTCTTTTGTATGTTAACCATTAACATTAAACAACTAACTTTATCAAATACCTCTCTTTAAACAACTAATATATATTTTGCCGGTCAAAATGATCATTAACACATGCAACCTTCAATCGGCCACTAACTGCTAACTTTCAAGCAAGGAGTTAGAAATTGCACATATATATAGATCAACGGATGATAGTTGTTGAAAAATAAGCTAAGGGTTACATGAACAGGTCAGTTTTATAAATTATAAAATTTATCTTTATATTTTTTTAACTAAAATAATCAACCGTTGATGAATCTCGATCAATAATGTGTGGGTGAGATCAATCATCTCTTTTTATAAGGGTTGTTCTCATTTGAACACACCCCTATAATACACACACACAATATTTTACTATAACTATGTAAAGTAATTTTGTGCAAGTAATATTCTATAACTATTATATTCGAATCAACAATTATTTTTCTTTGTAATTTTGTGCAAGTAATATTCTATGCTCTGCAGTGTAGAAGAGCAATCTAAAATCTAGAGAGTATATGTTAGCATAAATTAAATAAATTTAAAAATTAAATTCACAATGCAAGTACGTACGTTCACGTGCACGCCATGTTCCCATATAGTGGATGAGAACTGATTGTATTGTATTAACTGAACATAATTACAATGAGATCAGATGATATGAATATATACAATAGAGAGTCACAGTGTCATAAGGATAAGAAGTAGAGAGTCACAGTGTGACACGGATAAGAAGTTCTAAACAGACTCAGATACATAGAGTCCTAATACTCCCTCTCAAGCACAGTGTATACTAGTAACCTGTAGCTTGTCCCTTAGGGAAGAAAATCTAGGGGCAGAGCTTTGGTGAAGATATCAGCAAGTTGATCCTTTGTGGAGATGAAGTTGACTTGAATATCGCCCGAAGCTACTCGATCACGAACAAAATGATAATCAATCTCCACATGCTTGGTGCGCGCATGAAAGATTGGGTTGACACTCATATATGTAGCTCCTAGATTACCACTCCATAATTTCGGAATGGAAATACCCGGAATCTGTATCTCACGCAGTAATGACATAATCCATAGAACTTCAGCACAAACATCTACAAGAGCTTTGTATTCAGCCTCAGTGGATGACCTAGCAACAGTTCTCTGTTTCTTGCAAACCCAGGATATAATATTACTCCCCAAGAAAACAGCAAAACCACTCGCGGATTTTCGATCCTCAGGACAACCAGCCCAATCAGAATCAGAGAAGGCATGAATGTCTCTAGATGAGCACCGTCGTATGCGTAAACCATGATCAACTGTTCCCTTAACATACCTGAGTACCCGTTTGAGCTGCTCCCAGTGTGACATGGTGGGAGCATGCATATGTTGGCATAACTGATTAATTGCAAAGGATAGGTCAGGTCGTGTGACAGTGAGATATTGCAGTGCTCTAGCTAGACTCTTGTACTGTGTGGGATCATCATATAGATCTGAATTGAAGGGGACATTTTTCGAGATAGAGATATGTGTAGAAAGGGGTTTGCATTCAGACATTCCAGCCCGTTTTAAAATATCATTCATATACCGTTGTTGAGATAAAATAATCCCATTGTCACTCTTAACTGCTTCAATACCTAGAAAGAAATTTGGTTCACCAAGATCTCTGATTTTGAATGTAGCAGACAGCTTGGACAAGAGCTGAGACATAATACCCTGATCACTTCCCATTACAAGAATGTCATCTACGTACACCAATAGATAAACCAAAGCAGAGTCTTTAGAGTAATAGAACAGAGAGACATCTGTCTTGGATGCTTGAAAGCCAACTGATAGTAAGAACGTATGTAGTCGATTAAACTAGGCTCTGGGAGCTTGTTTTAACCCATACAGAGATCTTTTTAACAAACAAACATGATTCGGGAAGTTAACATCAATATAACCAGGGAGTTGCTTCATATAAACTGTTTCAACCAGATTACCATTCAGAAAAGCATTATGAACATCTAGCTGTTTGATAGACCACCCAGATGATAAAGCTAGAGATAGAAGGAGTCTTACAGTCGTAGGCTTTACCACTGGACTAAATGTGTCAAAGAAGTCCTGGCCTGGAACCTGATTAAAACCTTTCGCAACCAGCCTGGCTTTATGCCTTTCAATAGCACCATCAGCCTTTCTCTTCGTACGAAACACCCATTTACAGCCAATAATATTCATACCTGCAGTGGGTGGAACTAGAGACCATGTGTGGTTATGCAGGAGAGTATTGAATTCTTGGTCCATGGCTTCACGCCACTCAGGATATTTGACAGCTTGAGAGTGACATGTGGGTTCCGTGGGATGCACCTGAGCTGCTAGAGAAAAAAGAGGAGCATTTGCGTTGCTGCGAGTGGCCATAGAGTGAGTACGGACATTGGGCCTGGTGGACCGCCCACGTGGATGGCCTCGCTAGCGAGCAACGAGCTCCACCGGATCACCCGACGAGGCAGCCTGTCCGGGATCCACGGCTGGTTCGAATGAAGTTGGTAGCAGCGGTTCTGGCGGCTCATCATTGGACACAGCAGGAATATGTGTGCTGTGACTGAGAACAGATTCCGCCCAAGGTCCAGAAAACTGAATAGATAGATCCTGCAAAGAAGTTTTAGTAGCAAAGGGGAAAACTTCTTCATCAAATCTGACATGCCTGCATGTGTAAATCTTATTAGTATGTATGTCCATGCATCTGTACCCTCTAAAGGACTCAGGATAACCTAGGAAGACACATGGAGAAGACCTGTATGACATCTTATGACGATTATATGGTCGAAGATGAGGGTAGCATAAACACCCAAAGACACGAAGAAAAAGATAGGAAGGAGAGGATTTATGTAAAAGGAGATGAGGACTGGAGTTATTTAATACAGAAGATGGCATTCTGTTAATTAAATAAACAGCAGTCTCAAAGGCAAAATCCCAAAATTTCAAAGGAACAGAGGCATGAGCTAGAAGAGCCAGACCAGTTTCAACAATGTGACGATGTTTTCGTTCAACACGACCATTCTGTTCATGTGTATATGCACAGGATTGTCTATGTTGAATTCCTAATTGAACAAACGAAGAATGCAACTTTTTGTACTCAACACTAAAATCAGACTGAATGGCCTTTATTTTGCAATTAAAGGATCGTTCAACAAGAGTACGAAATTTATCAAAGATGACATAAAGATCAGACTTTAATTTCATAGGGAAGAACCATGTATAACGGGAATAGTCATCCACAAAGATCACAAAATAACGGAAGCCAGAAGTAGATAAAGTGGGCGCAGGACCCCAAATGTCTGTGTAAATAAGATCTAGTACTTGAGAACTAGAGGAAGCAACAAGAGGGAGGGGAAAACGGGCAGATTTGCCTAATTGAAACGCATTGCATAAAGAATTATGACAACGAATATTATCATGAGACCCACTAACCAAACAAGAATGAAGTATATGGCTAATAACATGGTTATGAGGGTGACCCAGACGATTGTGCCAAGTGGAAGCCGAGGCACGAGCGGAAAGAAACGCTGACGGGGACGAACTAGGTAATGAAAGTGTGTATAGTCCACCTGAAATATTGCCCCGAAGAAGTATTTCCTTGGTATTGATATCCTTCACAACAAAAAAGGAGGGGTGAAACTCAAAAAAGACTTTATTATCAGATGCAAACTTCTGAATAGATAATAAAGAATTAGACAAACATGGAACGTAAAGTATATCAGACAATGTAAATGATCTAGAAGGGGTATTAAAAGAAGCATGACCAACATGACTAATAGATAAACCCATACCGTCACCAACACGTAAAGTGTCATTACAACTGTACTTCTCCAATGTAGAAAGGGCAGCGATGTTTGGAGTTGCATGATTTGTGGCTCCAGTGTTCGGAACCCAAATATGAGAATTTGACGAGGTTTTAGCACCTAAACCATTCTGAAACACCAAATTAGCTTGAGAACCCGGAGCCCCTGAATAACTCCGAAAACAGTTGACTCTCGTGTGACCGAAACTTTTACAAATTTGACACGGATCATTATAGCGCCAAAAACAATTGGTTCCCGTGTGACCAAAACGTTTACAAATTTGACATGGATCATCATTGCGCCAAAAACAATTGACTCCCGTGTGACCAAAACGTTTACAAATTTGACACGGATCATCATAGCGCAAAAAACAATTGACTCCTGTGTGGCCGAAACCTTTACAAATTTGACACGGATCATCATAGTCACGTCTGCAATGACCCATTCTATAGGATTTTTTTTTTTGATGATCACGATCCTCAATTGGCTTCAGATGGGCGAAGACGACTCCACTATTCCAACAATTGAATTTAATGTCAAAACAGTGTTGGGATCAAAGTTGCCGGATGAAAACTGACGGAGGGTGATGAAAGAGTCACTGTTGGCGTCGAAAGAGGCACTTCTTGCTTAATCTGTCTCTTGGATGTCTGCATACATTTCTTGGAAATTATGCATAATTAAACAACAAACACAAGGCATTCTGGTCTTCAAAATCATGCATAATTTGCTTTGATATTGTCTGAAAATTCTAGACCTTGTCCTTTAAATTGGATCGACAATAATAATTATCATGAATTCTGACTAACTGATACCAGATGAGAACTGATTGTATTGTATTAACTGAACATGATTGCAATGAGATCAGATGATGTGAATATATACAATAGAGAGTCACAGTGTGATAAGGATAAGAAGTAGAGAGTCACAGTGTGACACGGATAAAAAGTTCTAAACAGACTCAGATACATAGAGTCCTAATACAGTGGAGGATGTCTTCTTACTCCAAAACGGACAACTAACTTTCACGTCCAGACAAATTAAAGATGGAGTAGAGGCAGATATAGTATATACATCAGATAAGTTGATCTAATTTAATTAAAATCAAGCGTTTATGGTTTCTTTTTGTTTTGGTTGTTCTCCCAAATAAAGTATATATTTCGAACTGTTACTATTACGTACCTTGTATTATTTGGAGATTACTTGGTACAATGCTCCCTCGTGGTTTAGAATCTTTTGCCTGCCGTACAACTGGATGTCTAGTGGCGTTTTCTTGTTTAATTTATTAATTATTTGTCATAGATTTAGTCAATTTTGAGGTATATATATAATATATAAATTGGATCGGACAAACAAATTAATTACACATAAAAGAGATGCCTAAAATTGTACGATAACATAATAGTAATATTTGTGATTAAAAAAAAAGAGACTTTAGTCACCTATTAATCTATTATTATGGCATAAAACAGGCGCCTAAAGGTCAATTCTCTGAATTTTAAGTGAAGACGTTATGTGCAAATTAAATGCCTAAAGTTTTTTTAATTTGTTTTTAAAATAATGTATAAGGAGCGTTATTTGCCATGTTCCCGCTCCAGATCCCGACGATATGAATCTGAGTTTTTCAAGTTGACAAGATAATTGGACAAGGTACTGGGTCTGACTCGGTACACTTGGTCTAACCCGTCAAATCAATGATAACAGTCAAAGGTTGAACAAGTGAACAGTTACAAGAGGTCACATATTAAGAGCGGCCGCCTCATCAAAGAGAGGATTTATGGACGGCCAACGCACTTATGGAGGGAGAACACAACAATTACTAAAGAGCCAACCATTGCACTTAATAGGAGGCCGTTGTATTAGAGCACATAGACGAAGGGTAGTTTTTTTTTTATTTTTTATTTTTTATTTTTTATGTTTTATGAAAGGGGCTGAATAGTCTTTTGTAATGCAGTCTGTTGCAACGACCTTTGGCACCATTTCCCCTCTGCTCGTTTATATCTTTTGCCACCTTTTGTTTAGAATGGGTTGTTGATCTTTGTTCATTGAAGCGGTTACCAGAAATAATACACAAGCTTTCATTCTATACACAGTGTTGATCCTTTTTCATCATGGTATCAGAGCCATGGAGGACTACCTACGTCGCGGCAGTCACCGGCAACGGTGAATCACAGCCGGCGAATCTGATTCAAACTCCATCGACGAATCCACCACCTGTAGCTGCAGTTTCGCACAATGTTTCGCAAAGAAATCAACTTGAGGACATGGAGAGTCCTTTTTACCTCAATGTCAATATGAATCCAATAATGTACTGGTCAGCCCGCCTCTTGTAGGGAGTATCAACTACGGGTCATGGAGTATATCTATGCAAGTTGCATTAGAAGTGAAGAACAAATGGTCTATAGTTGATGGCAGCATTGAGACGTCAGACAGAGCTCAAATCCACTACGGTGCTTGGAGGAGGTGCAACTTGATGATCAAATCGTGGATTCTCAAAGTTGTCCATCCTTCGATCGCCCAAAGTGTGATGTACATGGAAACCGCGAAGGACATATGGAATGATCTGAGGAAGCGGTTTTCACAACGCGATGCACATCACATCTCGATCCTATAGAACGAGATTTACGGACTCAAGCAGGGGGATCTATTTGTGAATGATTATTACACGAAGAGCAAATCACTTTGGGAGGAGATGAATGAGATGCGTCCTCTTCCGATCTGCAAATGTAACCCTCGCTGCTCATACGACTTGATCGATGAAGTAAAAAAGGATCGTGAAATCGATCAGATAATTCGATTCCTTCAGGGACTAAGTGAGGACTACAATTCACTCAAATCCAATGTTCTTGTCCTAGATCCTCTACCACAAATGCACAAAATATTTGTTGTGGCAGAGAAATTTGAAAGACAGCTCAACATAACCAATCCAAGCCTGGAAATCAATTATGCCAATGCAGTTCAAAAGAATCAAGTCACTACAGAAGAAATTGTTGCCATGGTGCACCAGTACAATGGTAAGAAGAACATGAACTCTACTGGTGGGAATAAAAATGCCAAATGTACCTACTGCGGAATGATGTGACACACCATAGAGAAGTGCTATAAGAAGCACGGCTATCCATCGGGGTGGATACCGGGCTTCAAATCAAGAGGAAAACAACACACCATGGCAGCTGCAACCAGTTCTGAAGGTAGCTTGGTGACCCCTGAGCAGTTGCAGAATCTCATATCTCTTCTGCAAACTCAAGTGAGGCAAAGCCAGAACCAGAATCCTTCCTCTATGACTGCAGCAGTGTCCTTAGTCCCCAAGTTCGACAAGGCGGAGCCACATAATGAAGGCAAGTATAGCCTATACTCTCACATATATTCTATCAATCTTTGTTCTTTTACCTGGATACTAGACTCCGGAGCCACTGATCATATAGTATGCTCTTGCGAATTTTTTGATGACTATCATGTTATTGAAGGAGCTATGGTGAACCTACCAAATGGGGAGGCAATCACGGTTCAACATAGAGGAAACATCAAGTTGGCAGATGACTTATGGCTGCAGAATGCTTTGCACATGCTAGAGTTTAAATTCAATATTGTGTCAGTTAGCAAATTACTTCAAGATTCATCTTACTCTTTGATGTTTGATACTGGCCAATGTCTACTTCGGAATCGTGGGAAGACCACTGGTTTTGCTAAAGAGGATAAATGACTATATCTGCTGCTTCATCCACAGGAGATTAACCCTTGTAATCACTCTGTTTTGCAGTGTGATAGTGATGTACTTTGGCACAAACGATTGTGGCATTTTCCCCATAATAAAATTCGTCTTATAAAGTACATAACCACTTCTCATTCCAAGCATATGCCATGTGATGTGTGTCATTATACTAAACAGAAGCGGTCACCATTTCCTCTAAGCAGCACCACATCAAATAGTTGTTTTGAATTAATCCATGTTGACATTTGGGGTCCTTTTCTGGTTAAATCTCTGGGAGGAGAAAGGTATTTCTAACCATTATAGATGATTACTCAAGACACACCTGGATCCATCTCATGAAGAACAAGTCCGAGGCAAGAGCAGTTACAAAAAGCTTCCATAAACAGATATAAACTCAACATGGAATGGTTATAAAGACTCTTCGAAGTGATAATGGTTTGGAGTTCAAGATGACAGAATTTTTTGCTGAGAATGGCATAGTCCACCAAGCCTCATGCGTTCATACACCTCAACAAAATGCGGTGGTTGAGCGAAAACACTAACACATTCTGAGCGTTGCCAGAGCTCTCCGATTTCAGGCTAAGCTTCCTCTTGAATTCTGGGGTTTATGTGTCATATATGCTGCATATATTATTAACAGGCTTCCATCCCCCGTTACTGAACGGATAAGTCCTTACCAGAAAATGCATGGAAGGGAGCCGAATCTTGATAATATGAGGGTATTTGGCTGTTTGAGTTATGCAGTTACCTCCTATCACTCTCGACACAAAATGGCATCTCGTAGCAGAAGATGCATTTTCATTGGTATGCCTGCTAATGTCAAAGGTTATTTGTTTATGACTTGCAGGACAAGACCACATTTACACTACAAGAAAAATCACGATTTGCGACGGAATTTTTCCGTCGCGAAAATGAGAAATTCCGTCGCGAATCGCATTTTGTAACGGAATTTTGTATTTCCGTGACGGAATTCATTCAGTAGTCTCCAGCCTTGTAGTATTCCATTTCGTGACGGAAATAATCCATCACGAGCAGTGGCGACAGAAAACCGCAACGGAATTTTCCCGCACCTGAACCCTTCCATATATATATATATATATATATATATATATATATATATATATATATATATATATATATATATATATATATATATATATATATTTTGGTTCCTGTGAGGTCAGGTCTTCGCGTGCGGTCAGTGCGGCATACACCATTAGGTATGCATAAATGCACCATACAGTCTTCGAAAATACACCAGAATGAAATGCCAAAAAATACACCATACAAAAAAAAATACACCACACATAATGGTGTATTTACGAACACTGTGTGGTGCTTTTATTAATACCTAATGGTGTATGCCGCACTGACCGCACGGGAAGATCTGACCTCACAGGAACCTGACCCTATATATATATATATATATATATATATATATATATATATATATATATATATATATATATATTTATTTAAGTGTATTCAAATGAGGACAACTATATTATAGAGGACTGTGAGGACAGATGTAGTCGTGTGCTATTAGTTTGTATGTCGTGTGTATATGTTTGTTAACTAATAGAGCTTGGGTTCAAAATATGATGTTTACATGTGTGCTAGTGTGTCATTGTGTATTAAATTATGTGCCTGATACTAATTTGTCGTGTGCCCATTATCTGTCCGCACAGTCCTCTACGTATTGCTGTCCTCATGTGAATCCAATCTCTTATATATATATATATATATATATATATATATATATATATATATATATATATATATATATATATATATATATAGCTAAATAAGCCATGCCCGTAGGCATGAAGGCTAGTCCTTGTACATATATAGGCTTGGGCCTATTTTGCTAAATTGTTTAAAAAAAAGCCTAAACCTAACGTTTTTACTAAATAAACTAGGCCCAAACTAGACCAGGCCATAGGTTCCTACGAACGGGTCTGGCCTATTTCCATTCCTATCTTCAGCAAACACGCACTCCTTCAGGGTGTTGTTGCTCTATTTAAAAACAAAGCCAAAATTATTCGTATTAAACATGTATTATACAGTATATTGTAGGCTCAAGCTTGAGCCTAACAGAAAGCCTACATATAGGTCCAGACCCAGTCTTAGGTTTTTGATTTTCGTAACAGTTCCCGACCTAATTTTCTAAAGGTTGACTCGGCTCGACCTATTTCCACCCCTAATTATACTACTGTATTATACTACTTCCTCTATCTCATTTTATCTGTCCTAGTTACTATTCATTGGTCAAACCAACTCTTTCTTCTTTGTTTATTTTCTTTAGTATTTTTACTTATTTTAAAATTTAATTTTATTTTTGGTGTTTAATAGTACTTTTAGTGTAGTTTCTAAATGTATAAATTTTCTATACTAATTCTAAACTTAATATTATGAAAAGTTGTATTAAAAATAACTTCAGTGAAGCCTCGTTAACCGAACCAGACACATAAAATGAGACGGAGGTAGTATTAAATAATGATTAAGATAATTATATACTACAAAATTGATTTTACTAATGATTACGGTAATTGTTTATTACAATAATAATTAGGATAATTGTTTATTGCAATAATTACTAAGTACAAGTAATTAAAATGTTGAGAAATAATAATATGTATTACAGATAAAGATAAATATGAAATCTTGCGTACGTCATTCTGAGTCATTTTACAACTTAAATTCACCATACATATTGTCTTGAATAGATATATTTAACGGATAAATATTCTCAATATGACAGTCACCAATAACCATTATTAGTACGACATTGTCCTCCCTGTTGAATGATACAACATCATATGTTGTTTTAATTTTAAAATGCGACGCTATTTCTTCCCACTGTTCTGTGAAGAAGGTTGTATCAAAGTAGAGCTCTAGCTTTCGATTTCCAACTAGTATTTTGAATGTATTACTGAATACGTCAGAATCCTTGAGAAATGAACACAATCTAGCAAGCTAGAATAATGTAAGAAGAAATTATTAAATAAAAAACTTAGCAAATAATCGAAGTTGAATGTATATAAATCGTGATTTTATATTGTTTCTTACCGTTAAAGTTCTCGAGAATTCAGTATACAAAGAATGGCATCTTTGTACATTAAATGAATATGCTGGTGGCAAAACAGACTTTGCCTTAACAAGTATTTGGTATAATAATATATAAAGAAAGAGGAATTAATATTTGTAGTTATATGTGTAATATCTAGCTGATGCATTCTAGTGTAATGTTACCAGTATCATAAGGGCAAAGAAGTTATATAGTTGTCATAATGATTTGACAACAGTTTCATGGCGCCGTATATGATCGTAGCTGCAATATAGTTGTAAACACAAAAAAACAAACTTTGTATATATTTCACAAAATTTCTTGTACAGTGTGTATAATTCAATGCAGGTACAAAATCTCTGTCTAGTCCTCTGATTCTTCACTGACGTTATCTATGGAAGTGCCTCCCGGGGATTTAAGTGGCGTGTGCCTCCGGGATTTAAGTGGCGTAGCTTCCGGGATTTAAGTGGCGTGACTTCAAACAACGAGCGTCAAGAATTTAGAAGTAATCAACCCTGCAAAGTTTCAAAACACATGCAATGGATTCAAGCTGCTTTAGGATCCTCAAATGCCTTCAAAAGACTTCAAAATCTTCGAGACAATCAATTCTACAAAGCTCCAAACTACCTGCAATGGATTCAAATTGCTTGCAAAATCAACAAAAATGCCTTCAAATCTTCAAGCGTTCTTCAATGCCTTCAAGCTCTCAAGCCTTCAAGTTCTTCAAGCTTTCAAGTGTGTTTTGGAATGAAAACGAAGGCCCTATTTATACTAAAAGCTTAACCAAAATTCCTCAACCAACCCCCTTTTTAGTTAACTAATTAATTAATTAATTATTCTAGAAAATGAACCTTGCCCAGAATCAAGTCTAGATTCATTATTGTATAATCTAATTAAAATTCAAATTAAATTATAATTATATAATTCAAATATAATAAAATATTATATTTAAATTATAATCATAATTTATAATTCAAATTCAAATATGGAATGGGCTTGGGCCAATTAATTAATTAATTCAATAGCCCAAATCAAATTCTAATTGGACTAATTAAATTAAATTAATTTATATGATCCAATTAATTAAATTGGCCCAATCATCAATCTCCATATTGGCCCAATAACACTTTAATGGGCCCATTTGTCGGGTTTAAATTTTCGGTGTCTACAAATTGCCCCTTCGAGACTTGCCGGGACATGCTGTCTGTAATGTTTGGAGTGGAGAAGTCTCGAAACTTAACAAACGGTCTTTAAATTTATTGATGTGTATCTTAATATCATGAACCCAAAATAATTTAAAGATGAAGTTGGAGTACTGCAATTATATGGGCCCATACATATGAAGTTTTTTTTTTCATGTTGAATATTGAACTCAAGTTAACCCATTTAACACCTCTGCAACATTGGATATTTCAAAGCCTAAAACTTTTAACACAGTCTACGAACGTCCATCACAAGCCCATGAGAGTTCCAAAATTTTAATTTATTTTCCTTGCGAGCGGCAGCTTTAACTTTTCGAAATATTATCAAACCCAACATCTTTGTCAGCAACTCAGCATTATCCTAATTCTAGGAGGAAGTTTGTTTCCAGCGGCATAATTTACCTTGGCGCCTCAAAAGTAGACTCCCAACCTCACGGTGACGCACAATTTCAGCTCAACACCAACTAAAACAACATCCCCTTGTGTGCTATAAATAGGAGCTTCAACACACGCCCATTTGCACCAATCAACAAGCAGAGGATCGAAAAGGAGCAATCCGGAGTTTAGCTTCCCGTCTCGTAGAACAACCACCGGAGCACGGAGCTTTTTTTTTTTTTTTTTTTTTTTTTTTTTTGCTTTTGCAGAATTCGCTGGAGTTTTACCGTCAAAATTGCCGGAGATCCATCGCTGCCTACGCCAGAGACCGTTCCTCTCCGTCAACGCCGCTTGCGATGTCTTCTTGTTTTGCAGGTGGGAAGCTCTTAGTGGGAGTCGCTTGTAACACCCCAGATTTTTAAGACTTTTTAAACTTATAATAAAGGTAGAATCTCATTAAATCCCAAGAAATAAATACAAGTGTATGGGGTGCTATGCACACCTGGGCTAGAGAACCCAAGTGCACAGGCTAACTAACTAATATCCTCAAAGCGTAATTACGTAACCGTGGCACGCAGGCCAAAAAGGAAAACTATCTACTTCTATATTCCAAGTTCTGGCGCGCTCCAGTGACTTAAACTTCGGTGCCTGAAAGCCAAATATATCTGTTCAGCGAGAGATGCTGGTAACCCACTCCAACGCGTTGAAATACAATACATATAGAGATATATATAGATATACGAAAACCATTTTGAGCATGAAGATATATCCTACGAACTCTAGCTTTAAAACCGGAAATGACTCGACAGATAAGGCCAGACACAAGCAACAGTTATAACGAGCATATGCAATTCACAACAGATAAGGTAGATAAGGCAAGGCATAAACAATAGTCACAACCCAACATAAACAATCCCCAACATAAATCCCATAGTCACATCCCCCAAGGCACTCATGATCACCACTCATCCATATCACAACACATAGCACACTTTGTTAGCGCCACAGGACCAATCGCATGCCCATACATGAGGGTCAGCGCATATAGCTCTGACACGGCCCCGCAGCACCCTGCCCCGTATCGCAACACGGAGGGGTCGATCGCAACCGACCGATGAACCGCAGCTCATCATAGTGTTTGATCGCAACCAAACAGTGGACCGCAGCCCAAGAGAATGTCATTTGACCGCAGCCAGGAAAGAGGACGAACCGCAGCTCGTATAGAAACGTTTGATCGCAACCAAACGGTGGACCGCAGCCCAAGAGTATCAATCTGACCGCAGCCAGCTTCTGAACCGCAGCTCAGGATAACCAATCCGATCGCAACCGAATTGGGGTAACACACACATAACACATAGCAAGCACATGCAACCCACATTACACATTAGGAAGGGGGAGAAAACGTATAACAAAACCTATGCGTGATCCATCACTTACTAAGAATAGTCCTAAGGGGTTCATACTTCTTCCACCTAGGTCAACGGGATACCAATTCAACTAGCATGCAATATAATAGACTCATAAACCTACGAACGGTACCCGAAATATCAAACTAGACATAGGCACGATAAACGGAGTCCGTTGGGACACCACGGGGAACGGGGAACATCAAACGGGGAAGCCGGGGTCCCGGGTGGGACGAATTTCCAGTGGGTAGCCGGTGGGTGGGGGGGTCACCCGCCGGCTGCCCGCCGGTTTTACTGTTCCGGGCAGCGGGTCGCCGGCGGGCAGCTGCCCGCCCGCCGGCCACCCGCTGCCAGGCGGTGATTCTCGGCACCGGGTAGGTGGCGGGTCCCCTACCCCCCACCTACCCCCCACTGACTCTTTTTCATCAATTGCGCCCCGGGAACCGTTGTGGAACCCGAAACCATGCTTCGACACTTTACAACGCAATTAACGACAACACGTAGACAATTAACGGATCAATTACGAGAACGAACGACACATAACCTATCATGCTTTTCTAAACATAATCAACACCCAAACATGCGATTTCCCCACCCGATAATCCAAGAATAAGATCATACGATACAACCTAGGGTTCTAATCACTTTTATATCAACTAGAATACGGGTTCGTCTTCTAATTGCAAGATTCGGTAAGAATAACACATAAACATCAAGAGCATCACACAATTATCAAGAACAACACATAATCATCAAGAACTCCATATACTTATCAAGAATACCATAATTATCAAGAATCTCCCAATATCAAGATCATCAAGATTCCCCATGGGATCATCGCATCAATCACCAATAATAATCATCATAACTCGTCAATATACAATAATATGGGGAAACCCTAAGGGGGAATTATAACTATGAAAATAGGTTTTGTTGAGACATGGGTTACCTCTTAGCCTTAATTAATTCCTTGGCTATGAAGGATCTTTCTTTAAGCTTCCTTGCTTTCTTGATTTCTCCTAAGGGGATTCTTGGAGCTCTTTTGGGATGGTGGGGCGTTAGACTTGTGGGAGGAGTTCTATGTGCTTCCTAAGTTCCCTATTTATAGATCTAGGGATCTTATTTAGGGTCTAATCCTATTGGGATTAGGGGTTGGGTTTATATAGGAGGGCCCATGGGCTACGGTGGGTCTTTTTCCCTAATTAATCATTATAATTTATTATTTCTCTTGGGCTATTATTTAATTAATTAATTGGTTCTAGGACTCGTAACACGGGGTGTTACACTCTCCCCCCCTTAACAGGAAGCTTCGTCCCCGAAGCTTGGCCCTTGGTGAAAAAGGTTTTCTCTTGGTTACCTGGAGTGAACAGTTCGGGATACCGCTCCTTCATCGTGTCCTTAAGTTCCCATGTTGCTTCCTCGGTCCCGTGGTTGGTCCAGAGGACTTTCACCATTTCTGTGACTCGGTTCCGGGTATTTCTTGTCTTGGTGTCCAGGATTCTTACGGGTTTCTCTTCGTATACTAGTAACTCGTCGAGGTCTATGGTCTCGTGTTGGAGTACGTGGCTTGGATCGTGTATGTATTTCTTTAGCTGAGATACGTGGAACACGTTGTGTACTCGTTCTAGTTCGATGGGTAAGGCGAGGCGGTAGGCCAAGTCCCCGATTTTCTCCATGATTTCGTAAGGACCGATGAACCGGGGGCTGAGTTTTCCTTTTCTTCCGAACCTCATTACTCCTCGTGTGGGCGAGATCCTTAGCCAGACCTTGTCCCCGAGGTTGAATTCGGCTTGTTTCCTCTTTAGGTCGGCGTAAGACTTCTGGCGGTCTTGGGCGGCCTTCATCCTTTCCTGGATGTGTTTGACTTTAGCTATGGTGTCTTGTAGGTATTGGGGGCCCAGTGTTACCGGGTTGACCATATCTTCCTAACATAATGGGGTTCTACATTTCTGACCATACAGTGCTTCGTAGGGCGCCATGCGAATGCTCGCGTGGTAGCTGTTGTTGTATGAGAACTCGATGAGGTCTAGGTGTTCTTCCCACGTCCCTCAGAAGTCTAGTGTGCAGGCTCTTAGCATGTCCTCGAGGGTTTGGATGGTTCTCTCGGTTTGGCCGTCTGTGGTGGGGTGAAAGGCTGTGCTTAGTTTTAGGTGCGTTCCCAATGCTGATTGTAGTGATTTCCAGAATTGTGAGAGGAATCTGGAATCTCTATCGGACACAATGTTTCGGGGGACTCCGTGGTATTTCACCACTCGGTTTATGTAGGCTTGGGCTAGTTGCGTCATTGTCCAAGTTTCCTTCATGGCAATGAATCGTGCCGTTTTGGTCAGCCGATCCACTATGACCCAGATTTTGTCCTTGCCGGTTCTTGTTGGGGGTAACCCTCCGACGAAGTCCATGGATATGGAATCCCATTTTCCTTGTGGTATTTCAAGGGGTTGTACGAGCCCCTTGGGCTTGCATCGTTCAGCCTTTACTCTTTGGCAATTCAGGCACCTGGCCACGAAATCTGCGATTTCCTTCTTCATTTTTGGCCACCAAAACGTTCTCCTTACGTCTTGGTATAACTTGTCACCTCCCGGGTGGACCGAGTACGGGGAGTTGTGTCCTTCCTCCAAGATCCGTTGTTTCAAGTGAGGGTGCGTTGAGGGTACACACCACCTTCCTTTGTAACGGACTCTACCTTCCGGGCGTGCTTCGAAGAGGCCTTCCTTCCCTTGGGTTAAGTCGTGGCGGATCTTATCTAGTTCCGGGTCTTGGTGTTGCCCTGCTTTGATCTCCTCGAAGAGGGCGGGTATAGCTTGCGTGTTGAGTAGGTAGGCATTGGGGCGGGTTTGTCCTTGCTCTATTATTTCCAAGTGTAGTTTTTGGAAGTCCCTGTACAGTTGGTCCGGTAAGACCCACGTGGTGTTGAGGGAATGGTTCGTCTTTCGGCTTAGGGCGTCTGCAACGACATTGGCTTTTCCCTCGTGGTATTGGATGTCTAGGTCGTAGTCTTTTATGAGTTCTAGCCACCTTCGTTGTCTCATGTTCAGGTCCTTTTGGGTGAAGATGTACTTTAAGCTCTTATGGTCGGTGTAGATTTTGCATTGCACCCCATACAGGTAGTGCCTCCAGATTTTTAGTGCGAAAACGATAGCGGCTAGTTCGAGGTCATGGGTGGGGTAATTTTCTTCGTGGGTTTTGAGTTGTCTGGATGCGTATGCTATTACCTTCCCTTTTTGCATCAGCACGCATCCCAACCCTTTCTTGGATGCATCGCTGTAGACCTCGAATTCTTCCGTTCCGGAGGGGATGGCTAGCACGGGCGCCGTGGTCAACTTGTCCTTTAATTCTTGGAAGGCTGAGATGCAGTCGTTGTCCCATCGGAAGGGGGTTTCCTTTTTCATGAGCTTAATGAGGGTTGGGCTATCTTGGTGAAGTCGGGTACAAACCTCCTGTAGTAGCCGGCCAGGCCTAAGAAGCTTCGGACCTCCGAGAGTGAGCTTGGCGTGGTCCATTCTTTAACGGCGTGAATCTTAGCGTGGTCCACCCTGATCCCTTCTTTGGTTATTACGTGGCCCTTGAAGGCTACGCTATCCTGCCAGAATTCGCACTTGGAGAATTTAGCGTAAAGTTGGTTTTCTCTGAGGGTTTGTAGTGATATACGAAGGTGCTTCTCATGCTCTTCTTTATTTCGAGAGTAGACTAGGATGTTGTCGATGAATACAATGACGAAGTCATCCAGGTGAGGTCGGAATACTCGATTCATGAGGTCCATGAATATGGCGGGTGCGTTAGTGAGGCCGAAGGGCATTACGGTAAACTCGTAGTGGCCGTAACGTGTTCGGAAGGCCGTTTTCTGGATGTCCGGTTTGGCCACTTGGATTTGATGATATCCGGATCTTAGGTCGATCTTCGAGAATACCCCTGCCCCCTTAAGTTGGTCGAATAAGTCATCTATCCGGGGAAGGGGGTACCTATTCTTTATTGTAACTTGGTTGAGTTCCCTGTAGTCGATGCATAGGCGCATGCTCCCATCCTTTTTCTTAACGAATAGTACCGGTGCTCCCCATGGGGAGGTGCTGGGTCGGATATAACCCTTATCTAGTAGTTCCTGGAGTTGCGTTTTCAGTTCTTTCATTTCCTTTGGTGCTAGTCTGTAGGGTGGTTTAGAAATCGGGACGGCGCCCGGTGTGAGGTCTATGGTGAACTCGACTTCTCTGGCCGGGGGTGCCCCGGGAATTTCGTCCGGAAAGACGTCGGTGAACTCGTTTACCACTGGGATGTCTCATGGTTCGAGTATTTTGGCGTTGAGGTCTTCGACTGAGCATAAGAAGGCCTCGTTTCCTTGGCCCAGATACTTCTTAATTTTCATCATGTTTACAAGCTTGATCCTCGGATCCTGGCGGATACCGCGGTATGACACCCTCTTTCCGTTTGGTCCTCGTAGGACCACTTTCTGCTCTCCGCACAAGATTTGCGCTTGGAATTTCCCTAGCCAGTCCATGCCCAAGATTACTTGTATCCCATCCAGTTGGAACTGGATTAGGTTGCTGGGAAATTCCACCCCTTGAATGGTGATTATCACATGTTCGTACATGCGATCACATTTTATGATCTCGCCTGAGGCCACCTTGACTTGGAGCCGGACCTTGGTGCTGGCGTTAAGGTCGAGCTGGGCGGCGAATTCGGTTGCTATAAATGAGTTGGTAGCCCCGAGTCAAATAGTATGGTGGCTGGGGTGGCGTGCACTAGGAAAGTTCCGGAGACTATGTTGCTATCTCCGACCCTGGCCTTGCTTAGGGTGAGGATCCTCCCCGGGCAGTCGGTGTGATGGCCCGGCCCAGTGGGGTGGTTTTGGGGTTTTTAGGCTCTTTGGTGGGAATTGGGCGACTTCTTTCGGGCTTCCTTTTATACCCCAGTTGTGTCCCTTGGGGCGGGTTCGTTACCTGTTGTAGTTGACACGCCTTGGTGTAGGCTTCTCCGAGGGTCTTTGGTTCTTGGGCGGCCAAGGCCCTCTGGTGTTCGGGGTTAAGGCCTGCTAAGAATCTCCTGACTTTGATCCCCTCAGTGGGCACTAGCTCGGGGGCGAGGCGAGCCAGTTGGCAGAATCGTTGGTAGTATTCTGAGACTGGGGCTGCCCCTTGTCTTAGATGGAGGAATTCCTCGCGCGTGGCGGCTTTCAGGTGGTTGGGGTAGAACCGTTCTCGTAACCGTGTTTTTAGGCCTTCCCAGTCGAATCCGGGGTCGTGTTCGTACGTGGGTCCCTCACGGGCCCACCAGATGTCGGCCTCGTGTCTGAAGTAGAAGGAGGCTATCCCGACTTGGCGGTGTTCGGGGCATTGGGTTTCCCTGAATACCCTGTCGAAGGTCTCAATCCATTCCTCGAGGATCGTGGGGTCTCCGTCTCCCGAGAAGGTGGGCGGTTAGTGTGCCGAGACTTGGTGGTGGATTTCCAAGTTCTCGTTCGTTGGTAGGGGCTGGGAAATGACAGTGCTTAGTGCCTGGGCGATTTGGGCCAGGCGTTGTAGATTCTGAGTCAGGAGTTCTTGGGTAGGGCGTCTCGGTGTTCCTGTCTGTTTCTTCTTGGGTGTCATCCTGGTGGATAAAGGTTGATATTATTTTGTGTTTTCACCTTGATGTAATGAGCGGAGAAGAGTTTCTTAATATTAGAGAGGGGTGAAGTGAGGGGAGGTGATGTGTAGGTTTCTCAATCTCACCGCGCGTCCTAAGATTCCTGAGGCCTATGTTCTTAAGCATCTAGAGTTCAAGCCTAATGTCCTAAAGTCCGGTCCTACGAGTCTTTTCCTAGGGTCAAACTTAGGCTCTGATACCAACTGTAACACCCCAGATTTTTAAGACTTTTTAAACTTATAATAAAGGTAGAATCTCATTAAATCCCAAGAAATAAATACAAGTGTATGGGGTGCTATGCCACACCTGGGCTAGAGAACCCAAGTGCACAGGCTAACTAACTAATATCCTCAAAGCGTAATTACGTAACCGTGGCACGCAGGCCAAAAAGGAAAACTATCTACTTCTATATTCCAAGTTCTAGCGCGCTCCAGTGACTTAAACTTCGGTGCCTGAAAGCCAAATATATCTGTTCAGCGAGAGATGCTGGTAACCCACTCCAACGCGTTGAAATACAATACATATAGAGATATATATAGATATACGAAAACCATTTTGAGCATGAAGATATATCCTACGAACTCTAGCTTTAAAACCGAGAATGACTCGACAGATAAGGCCAGACACAAGCAACAGTTATAACGAGCATATGCAATTCACAACAGATAAGGTAGATAAGGCAAGGCATAAACAATAGTCACAACCCAACATAAACAATCCCCAACATAAATCCCATAGTCACATCCCCCAAGGCACTCATGATCACCACTCATCCATATCACAACACATAGCACACTTTGTTAGCGCCACAGGACCAATCGCATGCCCATACATGAGGGTCAGCGCATATAGCTCTGACACGGCCCCGCAGCACCCTGCCCCGTATCGCAACACGGAGGGGTCGATCGCAACCGACCGATGAACCGCAGCTCATCATAGTGTTTGATCGCAACCAAACAGTGGACCGCAGCCCAAGAGAATGTCATCTGACCGCAGCCAGGAAAGAGGACGAACCGCAGCTCGTATAGAAACGTTTGATCGCAACCAAACGGTGGACCGCAGCCCAAGAGTATCAATCTGACCGCAGCCAGCTTCTGAACCGCAGCTCAGGATAACCAATCCGATCGCAACCGAATTGGGGTAACACACACATAACACATAGCAAGCACATGCAACCCACATTACACATTAGGAAGGGGGAGAAAACGTATAACAAAACCTATGCGTGATCCATCACTTACTAAGAATAGTCCTAAGGGGTTCATACTTCTTCCACCTAGGTCAACGGGATACCAATTCAACTAGCATGCAATATAATAGACTCATAAACCTACGAACGGTACCCGAAATATCAAACTAGACATAGGCACGATAAACGGAGTCCGTTGGGACACCACGGGGAACGGGGAACATCAAACGGGGAAGCCGGGGTCCCGGGTGGGACGAATTTCCAGTGGGTAGCCGGTGGGTGGGGGGGTCACCCGCCGGCTGCCCGCCGGTTTTACTGTTCCGGGCAGCGGGTCGCCGGCGGGCAGCTGCCCGCCCGCCGGCCACCCGCTGCCAGGCGGTGATTCTCGGCACCGGGTAGGTGGCGGGTCCCCTACCCCCCACCTACCCCCCACTGACTCTTTTTCATCAATTGCGCCCCGGGAACCGTTGTGGAACCCGAAACCATGCTTCGACACTTTACAACGCAATTAACGACAACACGTAGACAATTAACGGATCAATTACGAGAACGAACGACACATAACCTATCATGCTTTTCTAAACATAATCAACACCCAAACATGCGATTTCCCCACCCGATAATCCAAGAATAAGATCATACGATACAACCTAGGGTTCTAATCACTTTTATATCAACTAGAATACGGGTTCGTCTTCTAATTGCAAGATTCGGTAAGAATAACACATAAACATCAAGAGCATCACACAATTATCAAGAACAACACATAATCATCAAGAACTCCATATACTTATCAAGAATACCATAATTATCAAGAATCTCCCAATATCAAGATCATCAAGATCCCCCATGGGATCATCGCATCAATCACCAATAATAATCATCATAACTCGTCAATATACAATAATATGGGGAAACCCTAAGGGGGAATTATAACTATGAAAATAGGTTTTGTTGAGACATGGGTTACCTCTTAGCCTTAATTAATTCCTTGGCTATGAAGGATCTTTCTTTAAGCTTCCTTGCTTTCTTGATTTCTCCTAAGGGGATTCTTGGAGCTCTTTTGGGATGGTGGGGCGTTAGACTTGTGGGAGGAGTTCTATGTGCTTCCTAAGTTCCCTATTTATAAATCTAGGGATCTTATTTACGGTCTAATCCTATTGGGATTAGGGGTTGGGTTTATATAGGAGGGTCCATGGGCTACGGTGGGCCTTTTTCCCTAATTAATCATTATAATTTATTCTTTCTCTTGGGCTATTATTTAATTAATTAATTGGTTCTAGGACTCATAACACGGGGTGTTACACTCTCCCCCCCTTAACAGGAAGCTTCGTCCCCGAAGCTTGGCCCTTGGTGAAAAAGGTTTTCTCTTGGTTACCTGGAGTGAACAGTTCGGGATACCGCTCCTTCATCGTGTCCTTAAGTTCCCATGTTGCTTCCTCGGTCCCGTGGTTGGTCCAGAGGACTTTCACCATTTCTGTGACTCGGTTCCGGGTATTTCTTGTCTTGGTGTCCAGGATTCTTACGGGTTTCTCTTCGTATACTAGTAACTCGTCGAGGTCTATGGTCTCGTGTTGGAGTACGTGGCTTGGATCGTGTATGTATTTCTTTAGCTGAGATACGTGGAACACGTTGTGTACTCGTTCTAGTTCGATGGGTAAGGCGAGGCGGTAGGCCAAGTCCCCGATTTTCTCCATGATTTCGTAAGGACCGATGAACCGGGGGCTGAGTTTTCCTTTTCTTCCGAACCTCATTACTCCTCGTGTGGGCGAGATCCTTAGCCAGACCTTGTCCCCGAGGTTGAATTCGGCTTGTTTCCTCTTTAGGTCGGCGTAAGACTTCTGGCGGTCTTGGGCGGCCTTCATCCTTTCCTGGATGTGTTTGACTTTAGCTATGGTGTCTTGTAGGTATTGGGGGCCCAGTGTTACCGGGTTGACCATATCTTCCTAACATAATGGGGTTCTACATTTCTGACCATACAGTGCTTCGTAGGGCGCCATGCGAATGCTCGCGTGGTAGCTGTTGTTGTATGAGAACTCGATGAGGTCTAGGTGTTCTTCCCACGTCCCTCAGAAGTCTAGTGTGCAGGCTCTTAGCATGTCCTCGAGGGTTTGGATGGTTCTCTCGGTTTGGCCGTCTGTGGTGGGGTGAAAGGCTGTGCTTAGTTTTAGGTGCGTTCCCAATGCTGATTGTAGTGATTTCCAGAATTGTGAGAGGAATCTGGAATCTCTATCGGACACAATGTTTCGGGGGACTCCGTGGTATTTCACCACTCGGTTTATGTAGGCTTGGGCTAGTTGCGTCATTGTCCAAGTTTCCTTCATGGCAATGAATCGTGCCGTTTTGGTCAGCCGATCCACTATGACCCAGATTTTGTCCTTGCCGGTTCTTGTTGGGGGTAACCCTCCGACGAAGTCCATGGATATGGAATCCCATTTTCCTTGTGGTATTTCAAGGGGTTGTACGAGCCCCTTGGGCTTGCATCGTTCAGCCTTTACTCTTTGGCAATTCAGGCACCTGGCCACGAAATCTGCGATTTCCTTCTTCATTTTTGGCCACCAAAACGTTCTCCTTACGTCTTGGTATAACTTGTCACCTCCCGGGTGGACCGAGTACGGGGAGTTGTGTCCTTCCTCCAAGATCCGTTGTTTCAAGTGAGGGTGCGTTGAGGGTACACACCACCTTCCTTTGTAACGGACTCTACCTTCCGGGCGTGCTTCGAAGAGGCCTTCCTTCCCTTGGGTTAAGTCGTGGCGGATCTTATCTAGTTCCGGGTCTTGGTGTTGCCCTGCTTTGATCTCCTCGAAGAGGGCGGGTATAGCTTGCGTGTTGAGTAGGTAGGCATTGGGGCGGGTTTGTCCTTGCTCTATTATTTCCAAGTGTAGTTTTTGGAAGTCCCTGTACAGTTGGTCCGGTAAGACCCACGTGGTGTTGAGGGAATGGTTCGTCTTTCGGCTTAGGGCGTCTGCAACGACATTGGCTTTTCCCTCGTGGTACTGGATGTCTAGGTCGTAGTCTTTTATGAGTTCTAGCCACCTTCGTTGTCTCATGTTTCAGGTCTTTTTGGGTGAAGATGTACTTTAAGCTCTTATGGTCGGTGTAGATTTTGCATTGCACCCCATACAGGTAGTGCCTCCAGATTTTTAGTGCGAAAACGATAGCGGCTAGTTCGAGGTCATGGGTGGGGTAATTTTCTTCGTGGGTTTTGAGTTGTCTGGATGCGTATGCTATTACCTTCCCTTTTTGCATCAGCACGCATCCCAACCCTTTCTTGGATGCATCGCTGTAGACCTCGAATTCTTCCGTTCCGGAGGGGATGGCTAGCACGGGCGCCGTGGTCAACTTGTCCTTTAGTTCTTGGAAGGCTGAGATGCAGTCGTTGTCCCATCGGAAGGGGGTTTCCTTTTTCATGAGCTTAATGAGGGGTTGGGCTATCTTGGTGAAGTCGGGTACAAACCTCCTGTAGTAACCGGCCAGGCCTAAGAAGCTTCGGACCTCCGAGAGTGAGCTTGGCGTGGTCCATTCTTTAACGGCGCGAATCTTAGCGGGGTCCACCCTGATCCCTTCTTTGGTTATTACGTGGCCCAAGAAGGCTACGCTGTCCTGCCAGAATTCGCACTTGGAGAATTTAGCGTAAAGTTGGTTTTCTCTGAGGGTTTGTAGTGATATACGAAGGTGCTTCTCATGCTCTTCTTTATTTTGGGAGTAGACTAGGATGTCGTCGATGAATACAATGACGAAGTCATCTAGGTGAGGTCGGAATACTCGATTCATGAGGTCCATGAATATGGCGGGTGCGTTAGTGAGGCCGAAGGGCATTACGGTAAACTCGTAGTGGCCATAACGTGTTCGGAAGGCCGTTTTCTGGATGTCCGGTTTGGCCACTTGGATTTGATGATATCCGGATCTTAGGTCGATCTTCGAGAATACCCTGCCCCCTTAAGTTGGTCGAATAAGTCATCTATCCGGGGAAGGGGGTACCTATTCTTTATTGTAACTTGGTTGAGTTCCCTGTAGTCGATGCATAGGCGCATGCTCCCATCCTTTTTCTTAACGAATAGTACCGGTGCTCCCCATGGGGAGGTGCTGGGTCGGATATAACCCTTATCTAGTAGTTCCTGGAGTTGCGTTTTCAGTTCTTTCATTTCCTTTGGTGCTAGTCTGTAGGGTGGTTTAGAAATCGGGGCAGCGCCCGGTGTGAGGTCTATGGTGAACTCGACTTCTCTGGCCGGGGGTGCCCCGGGAATTTCATCTGGAAAGACGTCGGTGAACTCGTTTACCACTGGGATGTCTCGTGGTTCGAGTATTTTGGTGTTGAGGTCTTCGACTGAGCATAAGAAGGCCTCGTTTCCTTGGCCCAGATACTTCTTAATTTTCATCATGTTTACAAGCTTGATCCCCGGATCCTGGCAGATACTGCGGTATGACACCCTCTTTCCGTTTAGTCCTCGTAGGACCACTTTCTGCTCTCCGCACAAGATTTGCGCTTGGAATTTCCCTAGCCAGTCCATGCCCAAGATTACTTGTATCCCATCCAGTTGGAACTGGATTAGGTTGCTGGGAAATTCCACCCCTTGAATGGTGATTATCACATGTTCGTACATGCGATCACATTTTATGATCTCGCCTGAGGCCACCTTGACTTGGAGCCGGACCTTGGTGCTGGCGTTGAGGTCGAGCTGGGCGGCGAATTCGGTTGCTATAAATGAGTTGGTAGCCCCCGAGTCAAATAGTATGGTGGCTGGGGTGGCGTGCACTAGGAAAGTTCCGGAGACTATGTTGCTATCTCCGACCCTGGCCTTGCTTAGGGTGAGGATCCTCCCCCGGGCAGTCGGCGTGATGGCCCGGCCCAGTGGGGTGGTTTTGGGGTTTTTAGGCTCTTTGGTGGGAATTGGGCGACTTCTTTCGGGCTTCCTTTTATACCCCAGTTGTGTCCCTTGGGTCGGGTTCGTTACCTGTTGTAGTTGACACGCCTTGGTGTAGGCTTCTCCGAGGGTCTTTGGTTCTTGGGCGGCCAAGGCCCTCTGATGTTCGGGGTTAAGGCCTGCTAAGAATCTCCTGACTTTGATCCCCTCGGTGGGAACTAGCTCGGGGGCGAGGCGAGCCAGTTGGTAGAATCGTTGTTAGTATTCTGAGACTGGGACTGCCCCTTGTCTTAGATGGAGGAATTCCTCGCGTGTGGCAGCTTTCAGGTGGTTGGGGTAGAACTGTTCTCGTAACCGTGTTTTTAGGCCTTCCCAGTCGAATCCGGGGTCGTGTTCGTACGTGGGTCCCTCACGGGCCCACCAGATGTCGGCCTCGTGTCTGAAGAAGAAGGAGGCTATCCCGACTTGGCGGTGTTCGGGGCATTGGGTTTCCCTGAATACCCTGTCGAAGGTCTCAATCCATTCCTCGAGGATCGTGGGGTCTCCGTCTCCCGAGAAGGTGGGCGGTTGGTGTGCCGAGACTTGGTGGTGGATTTCCAAGTTCTCGTTCGTTGGTAGGGGCTGGGAATGACAGTGCTTAGTGCCTGGGCGATTTGGGCCAGGCGTTGTAGATTCTGAGTCAGGAGTTCCTGGGTAGGGCGACTCGGTGTTCCTGTCTGTTTCTTCTTGGGTGTCATCCTGGTGGATAAAGGTTGATATTATTTTGTGTTTTCACCTTGATGTAATAAGCGGAGAAGAGTTTCTTAATATTAGAGGGGGGTGAAGTGAGGGGAGGTGATGTGTAGGTTTCTCAATCTCACCGCGCGTCCTAAGATTCCTGAGGCCAATGTTCTTAAGCATCTAGAGTTCAAGCCTAATGTCCTAAAGTCCGGTCCTACGAGTCTTTTCCTAGGGTCAAACTTAGGCTCTGATACCAACTGTAACACCCCAGATTTTTAAGACTTTTTAAACTTATAATAAAGGTAGAATCTCATTAAATCCCAAGAAATAAATACAAGTGCATGGGGTGCTATGCCACACCTGGGCTAGAGAACCCAAGTGCGCAGGCTAACTAACTAATATCCTCAAAGCGTAATTACGTAACCGTGGCACGCAGGCCAAAAAAGGAAAACTATCTACTTCTATATTCCAAGTTCTAGCGCGCTCCAGTGACTTAATCTTCGGTGCCTGAAAGCCAAATATATCTGTTCAGCGAGAGATGCTGGTAACCCACTCCAACGCGTTGAAATACAATACATATAGAGATATATATAGATATACGAAAACCATTTTGAGCATGAAGATATATCCTACGAACTCTAGCTTTAAAACCGGGAATGACTCGACAGATAAGGCCAGACACAAGCAACAGTTATAACGAGCATATGCAATTCACAACAGATAAGGTAGATAAGGCAAGGCATAACAATGATCATAACCCAACATGAGCAATCCCCAATATAAATCCCGTAGTCACATCCCCCAAGACACTCATGATCACCACTCATCCATATCACAACACATAGCACACTTTGTTGGCGCCACAGGACCAATCGCATGCCCATACATGAGGGTCAGCGCATATAGCTCTGACACGGCCCCGCAGCACCCTGCCCCGTATCGCAACACGGAGGGGTCGATCGCAACCGACCGATGAACCGCAGCTCATCATAGTGTTTGATCGCAACCAAACAGTGGACCGCAGCCCAAGAGAATGTCATCTGACCGCAGCCAGGAAAAAGGACGAACCGCAGCTCGTATAGAAACGTTTGATCGCAACCAAACGGTGGACCGCAGCCCAAGAGTATCAATCTGACCGCAGCCAGCTTCTGAACCGCAGCTCAGGATAACCAATCCGATCGCAACCGAATTGGGGTAACACACACATAACACATAGCAAGCACATGCAACCCACATTACACATTAGGAAGGGGGAGAAAACATATAACAAAACCTATGCGTGATCCATCAGTTACTAAGAATAGTCCTAAGGGGTTCATACTTCTTCCACCTAGGTCAACGGGATACCAATTCAACTAGCATGCAATATAACAGACTCATAAACCTACGAACGGTACCCGAAACATCAAACTAGACATAGGCACGATAAACGGAGTCCGTTGGGACACCACGGGGAACGGGGAACATCAAACGGGGAAGCCGGGATCCCGGGTGGGATGAATTTCCAGCGGGTAGCCGGTGGGTGGGGGGGCCACCCGCCGGTTTTACTGTTCCGGGCAGCGGGTCGCCGGCGGGCAGCTGCCCGCCCGCCAGCCACCCGCTGCCAGGCGGTGATTCTCGGCACCGGGTAGGTGGCGGGTCCCCTACCCCCCCACTGACTCTTTTTCATCAATTGCGCCCCGGGAACCGTTGTGGAACCCGAAACCATGCTTAGACACTTTACAACGCAATTAACGACAACACGTAGACAATTAACGGATCAATTACGAGAAACGAACGACACATAACCTATCATGCTTTTCTAAATATAATCAACACCCAAACATGCGATTTCCCCACCCGATAATCCAAGATTAAGATCATACGATACAACCTAGGGTTCTAATCACTTTTATATCAACAAGAATACGGTTCGTCTTCTAATTGCAAGATTCGGTAAGAATAACACATAAACATCAAGAGCATCACATAATTATCAAGAACAACGCATAATCATCAAGAACTCCATATAATTACCAAGAACACCATAATTATCAAGAATCTCCCAATATCAAGATTATCAAGATCCCCCATGGGATTATCACATCAATTACCAATAATAATCATCATAACTTGCCAATACACAATAATATGGGGAAACCCTAAGGGGGAATCATAACTATGAAAATAGGTTTTGTTGAGACATGGGTTACCTCTTAGCCTTAATTAATTCCTTGGCTATGAAGGATCTTTCTTTAAGCGTCCTTGCTTTCTTGATTTCTCCTAAGGGGATTCTTGGAGCTCTTTTGGGGTGGTGGGGCGTTAGACTTGTGGGAGGAGTTCTATGTGCTTCCTAAGTTCCCTATTTATAGATCTAGGGATCTTATTTAGGGTCTAATCCTATTGGGATTAGGGGTTGGGTTTATATAGGAGGGCCCATGGGCTACGGTGGGCCTTTTTCCCTAATTAATCATTATAATTTATTCTTTCTCTTGGGCTATTATTTAATTAATTAATTGGTTTTAGGACTCGTAACACGGGGTGTTACACTCTCCCCCCCTTAACAGGAAGCTTCGTCCCCGAAGCTTGGCCCTTGGTGAAAAAGGTTTTCTCTTAGTTACCTGGAGTGAACAGTTCGGGATACCGCTCCTTCATCGTGTCCTTAAGTTCCCATGTTGCTTCCTCGGTCCCGTGGTTGGTCCAGAGGACTTTCACCATTTCTGTGACTCGGTTCCGGGTATTTCTTGTCTTGGTGTCCAGGATTCTTATGGGTTTCTCTTCGTATACTAGTGACTCGTCGAGGTCTATGGTCTCGTGTTGGAGTACGTGGCTTGGATCGTGTATGTATTTCTTTAGCTGAGATACGTGGAACACGTTGTGTACTTGTTCTAGTTCGATGGGTAAGGCGAGGCGGTAGGCCAAGTCCCCGATTTTCTCCACGATTTCGTAAGGACCGATGAACCGGGGGCTGAGTTTTCCTTTTCTTCCGAACCTCATTACTCCTCGTGTGGGCGAGATCCTTAGCCAGACCTTGTCCCCGAGGTTGAATTCGGCTTGTTTCCTTTTTAGGTCGGCGTAAGACTTCTGGCGGTCTTGGGCGGCCTTCATCCTTTCCTGGATGTGTTTGACTTTAGCTACGGTGTCTTGTAGGTATTGGGGGCCCAGTGTTACCGGGTTGACCATATCTTCCCAACATAATGGGGTTCTACATTTCTGACCATACAGTGCTTCGTAGGGCGCCATGCGAATGCTCGCGTGGTAGCTGTTGTTGTATGAGAACTCGATGAGGTCTAGGTGTTCTTCCCGCGTCCCTCGGAAGTCTAGTGTGCAGGCTCTTAGCATGTCCTCGAGGGTTTGGATGGTTCTCTCGGTTTGGCCGTCTGTGGTGGGGAGAAAGGCTGTGCTTAGTTTTAGGTGCGTTCCCAATGCTGATTGTAGTGATTTCCAGAATTGTGAGAGGAACCTGGAATCTCTATCGGACACAATGTTTCGGGGGACTCCGTGGTATTTCACCACTCGGTTTATGTAGGCTTGGGCTAGTTGCGTCATTGTCCAAGTTTCCTTCATGGCAATGAATCGTGCCGTTTTGGTCAGCCGATCCACTATGACCCAGATTTTGTCCTTGCCAGTTCTTGTTGGGGGTAACCCTCCGACGAAGTCCATGGATATGGAATCCCATTTTCCTTGTGGTATTTCAAGGGGTTGTACGAGCCCCTTGGGCTTGCATCGTTCAGCCTTTACTCTTTGGCAATTCAGGCACCTGGCCACGAAATCTGCGATTTCCTTCTTCATGTTTGGCCACCAAAACGTTCTCCTTACGTCTTGGTATAACTTGTCACCTCCCGGGTGGACCGAGTACGGGGAGTTGTGTCCTTCCTCCAAGATCCGTTGTTTCAAGTGAGGGTGCGTTGAGGGTACACACCACCTTCCTTTGTAACGGAGGCTACCGTCCGGGCGTGCTTCGAAGGGGCCTTCCTTCCCTTGGGTTAGGTCGTGGCGGATCTTATCTAGTTCCGGGTCTTGGTGTTGCCCTGCTTTGATCTCCTCGAAGAGGGCGGGTATAGCTTGCGTGTTGAGTAGGTAGGCATTGGGGCGGGTTTGTCCTTGCTCTATTATTTCCAAGTGTAGTTTTTGGAAGTCCCTGTACAGTTGGTCCGGTAAGACCCACGTGGTGTTGAGGGAATGGTTCGTCTTTCGGCTTAGGGCGTCTGCAACGACATTGGCTTTTCCCTCGTGGTACTGGATGTCTAGGTCGTAGTCTTTTATGAGTTCTAGCCACCTTCGTTGTCTCATGTTTAGGTCTTTTTGGGTGAAGATGTACTTTAAGCTCTTATGGTCGGTGTAGATTTTGCATTGCACCCCATACAGGTAGTGCCTCCAGATTTTTAGTGCGAAAACGATAGCGGCTAGTTCGAGGTCATGGGTGGGGTAATTTTCTTCGTGGGTTTTGAGTTGTCTGGATGCGTATGCTATTACCTTCCCTTTTTGCATCAGCACGCATCCCAACCCTTTCTTGGATGCATCGCTGTAGACCTCGAATTCTTCCGTTCCGGAGGGGATGGCTAGCACGGGCGCCGTGGTCAACTTGTCCTTTAGTTCTTGGAAGGCTGAGATGCAGTCGTTGTCTCATCGGAAGGGGGTTTCCTTTTTCATGAGCTTAATGAGGGGTTGGGCTATCTTGGTGAAGTCGGGTACAAACCTCCTGTAGTAACCGGCCAGGCCTAAGAAGCTTCGGACCTCCGAGAGTGAGCTTGGCGTGGTCCATTCTTTAACGGCGCGAATCTTAGCGGGGTCCACCCTGATCCCTTCTTTGGTTATTACGTGGCCCAAGAAGGCTACGCTGTCCTGCCAGAATTCGCACTTGGAGAATTTAGCGTAAAGTTGGTTTTCTCTGAGGGTTTGTAGTGATATACGAAGGTGCTTCTCATGCTCTTCTTTATTTTGGGAGTAGACTAGGATGTCGTCGATGAATACAATGACGAAGTCATCTAGGTGAGGTCGGAATACTCGATTCATGAGGTCCATGAATATGGCGGGTGCGTTAGTGAGGCCGAAGGGCATTACGGTAAACTCGTAGTGGCCATAACGTGTTCGGAAGGCCGTTTTCTGGATGTCCGGTTTGGCCACTTGGATTTGATGATATCCGGATCTTAGGTCGATCTTCGAGAATACCCTGCCCCTTAAGTTGGTCGAATAAGTCATCTATCCGGGGAAGGGGGTACCTATTCTTTATTGTAACTTGGTTGAGTTCCCTGTAGTCGATGCATAGGCGCATGCTCCCATCCTTTTTCTTAACGAATAGTACCGGTGCTCCCCATGGGGAGGTGCTGGGTCGGATATAACCCTTATCTAGTAGTTCCTGGAGTTGCGTTTTCAGTTCTTTCATTTCCTTTGGTGCTAGTCTGTAGGGTGGTTTAGAAATCGGGGCAGCGCCCGGTGTGAGGTCTATGGTGAACTCGACTTCTCTGGTAATCTTTTATTCATCTCTTCTTTTTCAAGAATTAGAATATTATTTCAAGATGTTACCTCTTCTTCCTCTGCTCCAAGAACCATAAAGCAATCTTTACTTGTACTCAACTCAATTGACTTGCATACTAGAGCCGTGTCATCTTCCGAACTCGAGCTTTCATCACTTGATGACAATCCATCCGACTCATCATTTTCATTTGGTTCATTGCTAATGAGAGTTTTTCTTTTGTCGCACTTGAACCTTCGATCTGTGCTTTCGGATTTGTTCGGTGTAGATTCAACATTTTTGCCTTGATACTTGCTAACGATCGGATATGGACAAATTATTTTGAAATGTCCGGGTTTGCGGCAATTGTAGCATAGATCTTTATTTTCTTCTACTTTCTCCTCTTGTGTTTTTCAAACAGCATTTTGGATTCCAAGAGAGAAGTTTTTATTGTCTCCCTTCCGCATGAACCTTTTGAATCTTTTAACAAAAAAGAGCAAATTGTTCGTCAATCATAAAATCAATATTATCTACTGACCTGGAAGTTGATGGTTGTTCGGCCATTAGAGCTGAATTTCGAATTTCATGAACTTCATCATCTTTGGCCTTCATCTCGAACTCATATGCTTTAAGATCATTAAATAATTTTTTGGTTGACAATATTCTTAGATCTCGGTGATCTCGCATAGCCGTAACATTCATGTCCCATGTAGATGGTAAGCCTCGTAGGACTTTTAGATTAATTTCCTTTTGGCTAATATTTTTGCCAAGGTCATTAATTTCTCCTAGGATTTTGATCATTCGAGCTTCCATATCAACAATGGATTCATTTGAGAGCATCTTGAAGTCCTCGAACTTCTTCATAGCAATAGTGAGCTTGTATATTTTCGAACTTTTGGGAATATTGGGAGTATCCCAAATTTCTTTTGCACTTGTACATTTTCGAACTTTTGGGAATGTTGTATCATCAATGGCTTTGAACATAATATCTTTGGCAATGTTGTCAAGATTGTTCATCTTTCTATCATCCGACGTCCATTCCGGTTTTGGCTTTGGTATGAATTGTTGAGCATCCGGTGATAGAAGAAAATTCGTATTTACTTTCAATATTTCGATCGGGCCATTAGAGATAACTTCCCACATTTCATCATGTAAGGCTGATAGATGAACCAGCATACGAACTTTCCAATCATCAAATTTATCAAGTGAGAATAATAGATTTTGAGCTAAATCTTTATTCATCTTCTCAGTGGATTCGAGAGATAAATAATCCAATTACACACACTGGGTAAGATGGATCTGTCTAGCAGTCAGAAACAAGGTTGACCCAAATAGGCAACTTGCTTTGAAATAAATTTGACTCAAATAGACAGCATGCTCTGATACCAATTGTTGGTCCCTAAAGAGATAAGGTAAAAGTCTAGATGGGGGGTGAATAGACTTTTAAACTTTTTAGCACAGTACAACAATTGTTAAGGCAACAGAGAAACCAAAACTCTTAACTAGATTGTTAGAGTCCGGTGCACAGCGGAAATAATAAACGATACGTTGTGTGTGTGTATTTTGTGTCAAGATTATTCTCGTGAGAAGCAAGCAAGAGCAGTAAGTAAAGAAAGCAGTAAAGAACACAAGGTAATTTATAATGGTTCGGAGGTGGTGTAATCCTCCTAATCCACTTGCTCTTATCTCCAAGAGCAATTCACTATATCCACCACTTCTTGGTTCCAAGATACAATGAATTCCGTGATCTAGTGCTTTGATCACCAAGCCTACACTAATCACGCCAGTGCCACCAACACTGCTGCTTCGGGTTTCACGTCGCCGCGTTACTTTCCCAAGATTTCATGATTCCGCGTTACTTTCCCCCCGTCTTCTACGCTCCGGTAGAAACGCTCCTTCCGTGATCTAGTGCTTTGATCACAAAGCCCGCACTAATCACGCCCAATGTCTCCGACACTACTGCTTCGGATCTCACAACTCTGTGTGACAATCCAGGATTTCACAACTCCGTGTTACTTTCCTCCTTTCTCTTGTTTTGCTCCAAAATAATTTTGTCTTGCTTCCAACTTCTGAGACTCTGTAGTTGATCTTCAATGATGCGCTTAGTCTCTTGTAGTTGATGAAGATTCTAACACTCTTGGATATTTCTTTTGTAAGCTCTGTATCACTCTGAGTGTTTATCTCACTAAGAATATATCAATTTAAGCTTTTGAGATGGAAAGCTCTTTTGAATTTCGTATGCTCTATTTAGCTCTGTATTCTTGCTATTTGCTTCTCTTTGTTCGCCCCTGATTTCCACTGCTTCAATCTTCATCCTTTTATAGCTGGTAATGAGAATATGTCCATTGGAAATAAACGTTCTCATTTTTGAATTTCTTCTAGCTGTATAGCCTTTTCAGAGGATAAGATAACGTTGCAGATATGTCAGAGATTCTCTGCAAGTTGAGCTTGAGGTTTTCGCAAAAATGGCGTCCCAAAAACTTTATCTGGTGTAGATCACGCCTCTTGGGATTTCTATCTTTAAAAATATAATCTCCAATTTAAAGCAACTTCTTCTCACTGTTTCCAGACTTCATCTTCTTAATTGACTTGGGAAACCTCTTCCCATGTAAACTTCTGCCCAAGGGTGAGATACGTAAACTTCATCCCTTCAAATTGAAATTGCATCCCTATTTCAATTTTGTATAATATTTCAAGCTTCTACCAACTCGTCCGTACAACCTTTTAGTCATTATCTCGTTTCACTTGGTGTACTCCTTTGTTTCTATAGATGCTTGATCTTCAAGATAGCTTCATGCAAACTTCAAGTCACGTTCTTTCTTCTTCGGGATTTCTTCATGATTTCATCTTTGATTTCTTGAGAGATTTCTTCTTAGGATGAAAGTCTTCATTAACTTGTGTACATATTTTCATATGCATACATCTTCCTCTTCTGTTTGCCATTTTCACTAGGCAAATTCTTGATTTTAGGCTTTATATCTTCTTCATCCATTTTCCTCAACTAATGAATTTATTTTTCCCTTTCTTGGTCTATGACTTGACTAGTTTAACCAAAATAAAATTGGGGTTCTACGATTTATAATATGGTATCAAAATCTATTACAATTTATTCCTAACACTAGGAAATACTAAGGATGGGAGCTTGGATTGACCTAGCATAGGTCAATCCCTCAAACAACTATAGGAGGTGATCGAGTTCCTTTGATGCAAACAAATCAATCCCCAACAACAAGACATAGAAGCAATGCAATCAATCAATCCCTAATTTAAGAACTAAGTCACAAAAACATCATCAACACACACGTCCAGAATTCAAACCCTAGCTAAACTAGCCTACAATAGCCATGGAAATCATAAAAGCATTCATAATTCTAAATCTATTAAAGCAAATAGAAGTGGAAAGAGTAGAAATAATACCCAACAAGTAGATTAGAAAATGAAATAAATCTTGCAAGATCTCTTGAAATGGAGTTTGTCAAGCTCTTCCTTCAATCAATCTCCCAAGAATTCAAAGTTTGAATCTACTCAGATCTCTTCTACAAATTGTTTTCTCTCAATCTCTAAATGCTAAGCTATCAAAGTATCTCTCTAAAATTGTCCTCTCCTTTCAATTCCTTCCGTAGCTCCTTCCACGTAGTCTCCAACGCCCCGGACAACGCACGTTATCCGGGAACTTACTCCGTCCAACGCGCGTCACAACGCCCATTGTGCTGTGCGTGGAACTTTCTGGAAATCAGCCTTGTTTTTTCCTCTCCACAACGCACGCTGCAACGCGCGTTGTGGCCTTGTGGCTTGGCCCCGGCTTGTCTTCTTATCGCGCTTTCATTCCGGTTGTGCCACTTTGCCTCGTTTAAGCCCGAAGCTTACCTAAAAACATATAAAACATAAAGTGCGATGGTAATTTACAGCTCAATGCAAAACATAGCTAATTGGCACAATATTACTACACAAAGGATTGCTTTTAGCCTAGAATTCACCCTAAATGGACCTTAAAACTATGTGTCTTTGACACTTATCAACTGTGGAAATCAGAGATGTTCTTGTCTCCATTCATCTTTAGAGCCTCAAACTCAGAAAGAACTATCTGGAGTTTCTGTAACACCCCTAAATTTCAAGATATTTAAAACCTATAAAGTAAAGGCTAATCTCTTATTAATTTTCAAACAGAGCATAAACTAGACATAGTAGTCGGGGTGCTATGCCACATCTGAGCTGGAGAACTCAGATGCACAGGCTAAACTAACTAACAAAGCATAAACCATAACTGATACCCAAATACAAATCAAGGCACGCAGGCCACTTCTGTAACACCCCGTTGTTACGACCCCTAAACCCAAATTAATTAATTAATTACTCAGCCCAAAAAGGGAGTTAAAATCCATTAATTAGCTAAAAGGGGGTCCACCATAGTCCATGGGCCCTTATTCCTAAAGCCAATCCCTTAGTCCTATAGGAAATACAATTAGCTAATCCATACCACTTAGACTCTAATTGGGACTCCTAGATATATAAATAGGGACATAGGAGGCACCTAGAACTCACACCACAATAACTTTCACCACACAATAATTCTCAAGAATTCTCGTAGGAGAAATCAAGAAAGAAGAAATCTTAAAGAAAGACCCTTCATAGCCAAGGAAATTAATTAAGGCTAAGAGGTAACCCATGTCTCAACAAAACCTATTTTCTTTGTTATGATCTTCTTCTTTGGCTCCCTCTATATACCTGTGTCTTGATAAATTTCTTTATGATATTTGTGATATAATCTTGATTGATTGATGTGATGATTTTATGAGTGATCTTGATGATCTTGATGTTAAAAAGAGGTTCTTGATATTTATGTGATAATTCTTGATAAATCTTGATGATTCTTGATGATGAAGATAAAATATGATTTTGATGATTTGGGTGGGATTAGAGCCCTAGGTTGGATTGGGAATTTGTATTGAGATGTTCTTGATTTATATTTGGGTGGGGATTCGCATGTTCGGGTGTTGTTTATGTTTAGAAGTCATGTTAGGATGTGTTCGATATGATTCTTGCTTTTGATCCATTAATTGCCTATGTGGTGTCGTTATTTGCGTTTAAAAGTGTCTAAGCATGATTTCCGGTTCCACAAAGGATCCCGGTTTATTGTGTTAAAGAGTCAGTAGGGGGTAGGTGGGGGTAGGGGGACCCGCCACCTACCCGCTGCCCAAAGAGAGACCGCTAGGCAGCGGGCAGCCGGCGGGCAGTCGTCTACTCGCCGGGCACCCGCTGCCCGGAAATTGTCGTCGGCGGGTGGCCCTCCACCCACCGGCTACCCGCTGGTTTGCCACTCACATCGGGTCCTCGGCTTCCCCGTTTAATGTTCCCCATTCCCCGTGGTGTCCCAACGGACCCCGTTTGTCGTGCTTGAGTCTAGTTTGATGTTTCGGGTGCCATTCGTAGGATAAAAGAGTCTTAGGAATTGCATGCTAGTTGAATCGGTAACCCGTTGACCTAGGTAGAAGTTGTATGAACCCCTTAGGACTACCCTTAGTATGTGAATGATCACATGTAAGTTTATTTATACACCTCCCCCTTCCCAATGTGCTACAATGTGTTATGTGATGCATGATTCCCCAATTTGGTTGCGATCAAATTGGCTATACGGGCAGTTGGATGGGTTGAGAACCATACCAACTGTTAACCAGGCCGGTTGTGATCGGTCATGTATATAAATATTATATAGGGCTGCAGTCCATTGTTTGGTTGCGATCAAACGTTGTACATGAGCTGCGGTTCATTCTCCTGGCTGCTGTCAGTGATTCACTTCTTGGGCTGCGGTCCACATGGGCCTCGTGTGTTATGACCCACCGAACTGGACGCGCCAGGCGGTGTGTAGGGCCAATAAGCCCGAGGAAGGCTGTAGTCCACCGAATGAGCAATCAGGCGGTGTGTAGGGCTACGGCTGGCTGCGATCCACCGAGTGATGGGCCAGCGGTGTGTAGGGTCGTAGTCTCCGAGGATCATCGCCCACCGACTGAGTCCCTCAGCGGTGTGTAGGGCTTGATCCGCTACGATCCACCGACTGTGCTCGTCAACGGTGTGTAGGATCGTAGTCCCCCCTTTTAAAGAGGATCACAGTCCACCGACTGAGCGCGTCAGCGGTGTGTAGGACTGTGGTCCGCCGCTGAGTTCGTCGGCGGTCTATAGGGTTGGTTGCGATCAACTCCCTTCATGCTGCGTTATGAGGTAAGGTGCTGCGGGGCCGTGTTAGTGCTATATGCACTAACCCTCATGTTCGGGGCATGCGATTGGTCCCGTGGCGCCACCAAAGTGTGCTTGTGTGATATGAATGATGATATGATTGATTTAAAAGTGATTTGTAACCTTAGATGCGTATTCTTTATGATTATTGTCTCTACTTAACTGTTATCATTGATTATTGTGCTTGCCCCTATTTGCTGAGTCTATTCTGGTTTTAAAGCTAGAGTCTTCTAAGTATATATCTTCCTGCTTCAAAATGGTTTTCCTATATATATATATATATATATATATATATATATATATATATATATATATATATATATATATATATATATATATATATATATACCTAAACTGTATTTCAACGTGTTGGAGTGGGTTACCAGCATCATTCGCTGAACAGATATATTTGGCTTTCAGGCACCGATGAGTAGACCCGGAGCGCGCTAGAGATCCGAAGCATAGATTAGTTAGTTTCCCTTTCGGCCTGCGTGCCATGATTATGTATTGACGTTTGCATTGATTATGTATTGACGTTTGCATTGAGGATTTTAGTTAGTTAGCCTGTGCATCTGAGTTCTCCAGCTTAGATGTGGCATAGCACCCTACACTCTTATGTTTGGTTTTGAGATTTAATAAGGATTTACCTTCATTATATAAGTTTTAAAAGTATAAAAATTTCGAGGTGTTACAACCTCATCCAGGCTAGAACTATCTAAACTAAGTCCACGAATCCACTAGCCCGCTCCGAAGCTACTCACCCTCCCTGAAAAACATTCGGTGTAACAACTGTCAGCGAATAATGTTGGTAACCCACTCCAACGCGTTAAGTACAATATAGGTAGATATAAGAAATTCATTTTGAAACTGGAATACATATATACTTACGAGACTCTAGTTTAAATCCAAGATCAAGACTCAAGGCATATTAACAGACTCAATATCATAGAATAATCATAAGAACTAACATGCGACCTAAACATGCAATGCAAGACATAATATGCAGATTATCATGCATATAACGAGTAGAGGCAACTAAGGCATTCAATATAATCAATTAGCAAGTAGTCAACAAAGCACACAGTTCATCCTCCAACCTTATACCAAGTTCCAACCGTATAACTCCCCTCCGTCCTTATATCAGTTCCAGGTCACCCTTATATCCCCACCCCTTATGCCTCCGAGCAACTACATGCCCCCACCGACGAACCCACCTTTCAACCACCAACATATCAAGATGGTGTCGTAGTGTCATTCAATGATCCGCACCTCTAGTGCCAATATCAAAGGGTTAGAGCATATAGCTCTAACATGACACCGCAGCACTTATAACCTGACCCATGCCTAAAGCAAGCAAGTTGAGTGTGGGTGTGCGCCTCTAGCACAGTCATCGCTATGGCCTGTACCTTTAGTACAATGACCGGGCACAAGTGGTGCCAACCGCCAATAGTTTATTTTCCACCAATCACAATCTCATCATCATCAGTCACACTGGCCATTGTGCAATGACCACGATACTCATCATCATCCAATCAATCAACACATAATCACATAACAAGTAAGACACAACAACAATGACACATACCACACATAAAATCCTAGAACGATGCTTAAAACACCAAACAAGACTCAAACACGACAAACGGGGTACAACAGGACACAACGGGACACGGGGAAACATCAAACAGGAAAAAACACCACGAACCCCGCCGGGTTTCCAGCGGGTAGGTGGCAGGTGGAGGACCACCCGCCAGCCACCCGCTGGCGGCAGGTTACTATTCAAGCGGGTGGCCGGCGGGCAGACCACCGCCCGCCGGCTACCCGCTGGAACAGTACTGCGGGCAGCGGGTAGGTGGCGGGTGGTCAGTCCCCCCACCTACCCCCACTGATACACAGGCAACTTTATGGTCCCGGGATCCCTTGTGGAACCCGAAACCATGTCCAAACACATAATGACAACATCATGTATTCAATTAACGGAATTAAACCAAGAATCACACCAAATACACCCTAACACGATTCCTAAACATGCCAAGACTCAACACAAATCACATAACGATCTAGGGACATCTGGAATCACAAGAACATCAAGAAATCTATATGCAAAGTCCTAAACACAAGTCCTAGGCTAGACTCAACACCCGATCATGCAAAATCCCATCCAAATATACCAAGAATATCATAATACGAAATCCACGTTATAACCCTAGGGCTCTAGACATAATCAAAATACAAGATCGTTCATATAATTAATAATAGTATCAAGAACATCAAGATTATCACATAAACACAATATAAACCCTAGGCAAAGCTCTATCAAAACTCAAGCACAGAATCATATATTCAAGGAGCCAATGAATAAGATATAGCAAGGAAAATAGGTTTTGTCGAGACATGGGTTACCTCTTAGCATTAATTAATCCTCCCTTGGCTATTAAGGTTCTTCCCTAAGATTTCCATCCGATTGATCTCCCTAGGCTTGGTGGTGGGGAATCTCTTGGAATAATTTCGTGTAATGTAACTATGCGTGGTAAGGGTTCTAATTGCCTTCTAATCCCCTATTTATAGAATCAGGAATCCTAATCAAAATCTGAATAGTAAAGGCCTACTTTCTTTATTCCTAATCAAAATCTGAATAGTAAAGGCCTACTTTCTTTATTCCTAACAGATATATAGGTCTAGGATTCCTAATTAGAATCTGACTAGTAAAAGGTCTACTCTCTTTATTCCTAATAGGCTTAAGACTCTAGCTTAGGCAAGGGTCCACGATCCATGGTGGACCACATTAATTAATTAAAGGGAATCCTACCCAAATTAAATCCTTTTTAATTATCATTAACGGAATTAATTAATAATTAATCCGGGACTAAAGGCCGTAACACGGGGTGTTACAATTTTGATTGTTTTACATCGTTTGTTCCTTCATATCTCGTCTGCAAGATCTTCCACGCCTTTTTTTTTTGCCTCTCGGACTCTAGTTACACGGGTGAAGTCCGATTCATGTAGAGAGCCAACAATGAAATTCAGCGCTTTGTTATTTAGATCTGATTTGGTCATGTCTTCCTCAGTCCATTCAGTACCAGGTTTAGCAACAGTAGTGTCATCTGGGCCATCAATCATTAGAGGTGTCCATCCAGTAATCAATGTATGCCAAATCCTAGTACCCTATGCTTAAAGGTAAATCTCCATTCTGGCTTTCCAGAACGCATAATTTATGCCATCCAGTTCAGGGGGTTTCATGTTACTGTCCATCCTGTCAAAACAAATCACAAGACATAGTATACAGTTATACACAGAAGGAAACACCATAAACTTTCAAGAAAACTAAAACCAATATCAATATTCAACCAAGAATATTATCAAATACAAAAAATAGAACTTTCCTACGGATCAAGCCACTATGTAGACTTAAAAGTTCTTTATACAAGTGTGATTTTGTGCATTTTGATAATCTCTACTGACAGATTAAACTTTCTGACTCAAACAGTTCGGTATTGATATCAAACAAATCCTAATCGATAGTTCTAACAGATAATGCAATAGTAAAGAATATAGTGCCGAAATATAACTGGAAAAGAAAAAGTAAATGACACAAATATTGGATACACAATTCGATACGTGTATCTACATCTGGGAGACTACCATCAGTGCGTCTTATCCACTATCTCAAATACCAATTCGTATAGAAGGTAAGAGATGGAATAATCTCACCCAATGTGACCCCCACACGGTTAATACCCAACTGTAGAGGTTATAGTATATTGTCGAAGTCGAAGATCTGTGCAATTAGAAGTCCAAGATATCCCGTCTTAGATAGCCGCTCTATTGCAGTCCAATTTGGTGACTCACTCTACACTGTATCACAACTGCATGGTCTTCATGTCCACAGATTAAGCATCAGTGTGTTTCTTCTCAAGTTCTTCTTCATATAGCTTCAGAACATATGTCTTGAGAAGAACATGAATCAAAGTGTTTCTTGTAAAGTATTGGGAGAGAAAGTCGGTGATTCAAGTTTGGAATTCTTCGTAGTAGTGTTTTTGTTCTGATTCTTTAATCATCTCCCTTATATATAAAACTCTGATTGAAAAGAGGTAGACTAGTAATCTTAATTGAATACCCATGTAAGATATTACTATCTTACCCTTTGAGGTGAATATCTGAATAAGGACTTTCTTGTAAAAACACCTCATGAAGTAACTGCTCTTCCAAATCATCACTGATTAGTTGGTGAAGTCCAACGGATAGATTCCAAGACGCTCTAGTGTAGTGTCTGATCAACCAAGTTTTCTCTTCAAACTCTGACAGACAACTAAACTAAAACCTATCTAATTTTGCCATAATAATTCAGTCAATTACGAGTTGGGGTTTAGACTTAAAACACTAGCATTTTTCTTCTCCAACAAATTATTACTTATATGTATGGATGACCACAGTTCGGTTTGAACCTAATCGGATACAATAGCAACCGAATCAAAACAATAGGGATGATTCTGGTTACGATTCAGAATCGAAAAAAATTAAAATAATTGTTGAATTTAGACTATTTTAAAAATAAGAAATAGAATTTATATAAATATATATATATATATATATATATATATATATATATATATATATATATATATATATATATATATAAATCCACCGAAAAAATATAGAATAAAATAAAATAATTATTGAAATACTTATTTTTAATGGTAAAAATGTCCATCTAACATGGGGGGCGGGACCGCCGCTTTTAACATAAACTGAGGGGGCAAATGTAGATACATGAATAACTCAGGGGGAAAGTGCAATAACTATATAGCTCAGAGGAAAAAGTGTCATTTTTCCTTATATCAAATTGAATAGTAATCAAAGCAATCGTTATATCCTACACCACGGCGCACATAGCACTGTGCGCCGCGCGCCTCCCAAAACAACGTCGTTTTGGGGTAGTGTTGGGAGGCGCGGTAGGAAGTTGCTGAGATTATGTGTATTTGTTCACAACGTTATGTGTATTTGTTCACAACGTTATGTGTATTGGTTCATACAGTTATGTGTATCTTTTATACAATTATGTACATTCTTTTTATACAATTATGTACATCCGAATCAGAAAATTTGTGTGTATTATGTTAAAAGTTGATGTGTATTATGTTAAAAGTTTATGTTTATTATGTATTATGTTAGATTATGTGTATTATCTTTTAAAAAGAGTATGTATATTTTGTTATATAATTATGTAAATTCATGTATAACATTATGTGTATTCTAGTATAACATTATGTACATTCTTGAACAGTGGGTTTTTTTTTAAAGAAAAAACTACTGCCATTCACTGGGGCGGGAAATTTCAAAAAAAAAAATAATTAAAACGACGTCGTTTTGCATCTGGGCGCATAGTGCAACGCGCGCCGTGGTGTAGGATATAAATTGCCTAGGATTTAGCAATTTACTATATTCTGTTCCTCTTTATTCTTGGTGCGCACCGCAACTAACCCCAATGAACAACCCTCGTCGATAAGCTTTATACCGAGACTATCCCAATAGTCACAAAAAGTTACGGACTATACAAGTTCTTTTATAATCACCTTATACAAAGGACTTGTGGGTTTGCACTTGTGTCTCTAGATAGATTTGATGTGTAAAAGTTAGGATCAAGAAGATGAGCGTATGCATGGTAAAGTATAAGCTTACCATTCAAAGCTAATCTTGAAGGCTAAAAGATCAGAAGATGAAATAACACAGCCTTTCAAGATTGAGAACAATAGTAATGGATATGAAGGTGTTTCTCTTTGCTCTGTAGATGAAGGTTTGCTTGATTATAATATTCAAAAGTTGATCTTCATAGTGTGGGAAATCAATATTTATATTAGAAGCTTGTTAGCTAAGTTAGGTGAACAGAAACATTCATTGGTGTCTAATTAATGATGAGAAAGAAGATCCTAACGTTTGGATTTTTCAAACGGGAAGAACTCACGACGGGTCTTGAAGTATCGTTGATAGTTTTATTAAAAGTAGTCCAAAATAGGCCGCTCATTAGATGCACAGTGGGTTAAACAAACCCGTTAAATAGTACCGTTGAACTAACGAGTCTGTTGAACCCGTTGAGTAGTACCGTTGAACTAATGAGTCTGTTGAACCCGTTGAGTAGTACCGTTTGTTATCCGGTACCAGCGGGACTAGTCAACGGGTTTGACAACCTCATTTGCTGTTGAGTAGTACCGTCAACTCTTTAGCCCTATCACCTTTGTCACTTGTATTTTTCTAAATTCATCCTGCAAATCATCCATTATCTAAGACCACACAATAGACAAATTACAATAACTTGTACACTCCATCATAATTGTTAGTCACATTATTTGTTAACATCAAAATCAAGATTATAGCTAACAAATACTTTATTTGTTTCTTGTCTTATTTTCTTATTGGGCTTGCTTATTTTGTTTGGGCATTGTAATATCCCATTTGGACAAAAAAGGGCACTTGAGGCCCAAATGTCCTAATTATGGCAAATTATTGTGTGGACCATTAATATCAGGGCAATCGTTATACCCTACATCATGGTGCGCGTAGCACTGTGATTATGTATATTTGTTCATATAATTATATATTTTTTTTATTATGTACATTTTTTATACAATTATGTACATCCGAATTAGGAAATTTTTGTGTATTATGTTAAAAGTTTATGTTTATTATTTATTATGTTAGATTATGTGTATTATCTTTTAAAAAACAGTATGTATATTTTGTTATACAATTATGTACATTCATGTATACAATTATGTACATTCATGTATAACGTTATGTACATTTTTGAACATGAGATTTTTTTTTAAGGAAAATTAACCGCCAAACACTAGGTAGCGAAATTTCAAAAAAAAAATCTGAAACGACGTCGTTTTGCATCTGGGCGCACAATGCAATGCGCGCCGTGGTGCAGGATATAAATTGCCATTAATATCAGGTACATTTTTATTATATTAAAAATACATTATTTTTGTACTGGACGTACATTATATAAAATAATGTATTCTTAGTATATTAAAACTGTACTTTTAAAAAATTACCTTAATTATGGCAAATTATTGTGTGGACCATTAATATCAGGTACATTTTTAATATATTAAAAATACATTATTTTTGTACTAAACGTACATTATATAAAATAATGTATTCTTAGTATATTAAAACTCTACTTTTAAAAAATTACCTTACATACATAAATAATATACCCTTAGTATATTAAAAATGTACTTTTTATTTATGGTCCACACAATTATGTTGACCATGGTCCATGCAATAATGATTGCCTAATTATAATTTATTCGACTTGTTTGTTAAAATTGTTAGCCTATTAGTCAATTTTGGCTTGTTTGATCATTATTAGCTGTTTGACTTGGTTAAACAATTAATATGAGTGTTTGATTAATTAGCTTTTTGTATAATTTATTGCTCCGAAACACTAAAATTCGAAAGGCTGCTGAAAGCAGCTTTTTTTATCAGTTTTCTGAGAAAGTCTTTTGTATATAATCAGCTATCAGCTAATAGTTAACATATAATTTGCCAAACATATTTCTAGAATCAACTAATACTATCAACTAGTCAAACCCACTAATCCAATCAACTAACAACTATTTACCAAATACCCATTATGTTCAAATGTCAATTTTAACTTTAATTATCTAGTAATATGCATTAGCCTGATATAAAAACCATCAATAGACATATAAGTAGTTTAAAATTTTGAATCTATTAAAAAAAAAAAACTATTTTCATGTGTAAATAATTATGAAATTATATATATATATATATATATATATATATATATATTGACAAATATCTCTTTATATAATATCATTGAGTAAATACCGGTCACTGTCCCTCGAGTTTAGTGATTCCGCCACCAATAGCCCTGAACTTTCGTTTTGACCGTGATCCTCTAAATTTCAAAAATAACCTATGCTAGTCTTTCCATTAAGCTTCTCTGTCTCAGCCTTGAAATGTAAGGCATAATAATCTTTTCGTTTATTTCCCACCCAAAAATACACATTCAGTCGATCAAAAATTAAGAAAAACCCATCCCTCCCTAACCCAAATCCATTTCCCTCCCATCGAAGTAGGCTAATTCCACAATTGCAAAGAACTTTCACAACATTGATCGGGGAATGCAGCCTTAGAGAAATTCACATATAGAGATATATGTATCCGCAGAAAGTTCATCAATCATATAAGAATTAAAATTCAGTCTTTTATCAAGTTCTCTTGATAACCTGATCGCAGAACGTCTGAACCAGTTGGTAAAACTCAACGCATACAGAAAATTTGAAAACAAAAAAACAAACCCATTACAGCAAAATGAAAGTATAGAGCTAAAAATGTAAGCTAAAATAAAAATTCCATACTCCTTGGCAATTCTCCTTGGGCCCTTCACGGGTTTGGATTCCTCTACGGGGGCTTCTTCGTCGTCCTCCAGAGAGAGCCCCGAAAGTTCGTCAATGATTAATGGAGTTAGATACGGGATGTGGAACCTTTAGGTGGTTCTGATGCAGTGCCATTGCTCAGGCCGCCGACGTCCATGGTGGCAGGGACGGCGGTGACCGGCTACTGTCGTTGACTAAGACTAGAATTTTCTCGTGTCCTTGATGCCTTCTCTGCACCCTGGGTTCGATTTTGGGAATTAGCCTGCTTCGATGGGAAGGAGATGGATTACAATTAGGGAGGGATGAAGTTTTCTTAATTTTTGATCCGTGGAATGTGTATTTGCGTTGGAAATATACGAAGGTCATTTTTGAAATTCCAAAGGTCAAAACGAAAGTTTAGGACTATAAGTAGTGGAACCACTAAACTCGAAAGATCTTGATTTATATTTACTCTAATATCATTCATCATATTTCCAAATTGAATTATTGAAAATTTAGTTAATGCAACATGTCCACACGACAACGACAATATCTCTAAACGCGTTCATAAATATTCATTTTATTCTAGAATAGAGCTGTTTCAATTATGAACATTCTCATCCTCAACTTTCCTAATTAAACCAACAAACTACACGGGTACGCCTCAAACAAACTATAATAAAAGTGGCCAGAATTTTCAATGTTATGGAAAATAATCTTTTAACAATGATTTCCCTTCTAATAATTGTCAATAACTTATGGTCTAAGTTAAACAAATTAGTAATTTTGGATTAAATGTAATAACGAACATGAGAAATTTTTTGAATGAATTTTCAACAACTTCAATAGAAAGATTCAAACAAACTAATTTTTTTTAAACTAATATTTAACAAGGAAATGAGAAACAAAAAACAAGCCACAGAAACACTACTTTTAAAAAATATAGGACATCAAGAAATAGAAAATAGCTTGCGTTTAGACTTTTTCTTTTTTTTTTTTCTTGTTAAAAAATATTTCAAGGAAAATTTTAGTAAATTTCATATGTAAAAACATATTAAAAACTAAAAACATTTTTACGTAAGTGTTTCCACATCATAATAAGTAAATATAAAATAATAAAAAAATTACAATGCCAATTGACATCAGGTACAATCTATCTCTCTCTCTCTCTCACACACACACATTTGCATTGTATCAAGTATTATAAATTTTTATATACAATCTAAAAGAATACATGGTGGGTATCACATGTTTCAAGTTCGACTCTCAATGAGAGTAATCTATTTGCTTGCTTTCTTGATTTGAACTGACCAATTATAAGTAAGGACAATGCCGGTTTTTTTATTTTGGTGGCCCCATTCTAATAAATAAATGAGGCTCTACGACTCCTATTAAAAGTACTAGTTTTTTACGCGCATTGCGCGATTAAGATAATGTCCAATGTTTTTTTTTAATAAGTACTTTAAAGTATATATCAAGGCAAGATTATATTGGAATTGTTCATACATAGATAATTGAATGTTGAATTTGCGTATTTAAATAGCTAATTCTAAGTTTACAAATGCAAGATTATATAGTCAAGATTGATTATAATTGTCAATAAAATAATTGTATAGGTATGATTGAAACCAAATACAGGACATAAGGGAGATCAAATAAAAATTAGAGCATAAAATATTAAATATATACTAATATTGAAGAGCTAATTGTTGATTGTCAAACAAGGACATTGCGAGGTAGTTTCTTACTTCAATTTGTTGTGTGATTTGAATACTCTTTTTATCAATAAATCTCCCAAGTAGTTAATGTAACTGACTTGATTATATATTTTTATTTTTTTTAAACAATTATTATCATTAGTATTATTATTATTATTAAATATATGTATACCCTTAGGTCATTTTACATGTTAATCTAAACATCTAATTTTTTCAAATATTTTTTTACCAACCATTGATATAATTCGTGGTAAATAAATATATAACATTATTTTGTATTATAACTTTGATAATTAATTTAAAAAAATAGTGCACAGAAAAGATAATAGACAATATAGTGAATATAATCAATTGATGAATTTGAATGTAAAGAATTTTTACATTGGAGAAAAATAAAGACAATATAACTAATAAATTATTTCTCTTAATTAATTTATTGATAATGAATAATTTTTTTTAATAAAGACATTGTAGGGACAATGTAGCGAATGTAATCAATTGATGAATTTGAATATAAAGAATTTTTATATTGGAGAAAAATAAAGACAATATAACTAATAAAATTATTTTTCTTATTTAATTTATGGATAATGAATATTTTTTTTGAATAAAGACATTGTAGACACATAATTCTAAATTAAAGAAATGCATATGTATTATTTTTTGTTGTAGCTACTAAATTATTATTTAATTTAATAAGAGTAAAATAGAGTACTAATTATGCCAACTTTGATTGGGATGTGGTTCGAACTTAAGACCTTTCTTATTGAAATCAATGAGTAAGTTAACGGTGAACTAACAGAAAAGATAATATTTAACGGAAAAGTTAACGGATAATCATATTCATTAAGGATAAATTAGGAAATCTTAAGGAAAAATTAAAATCTGATTAATCTGAACCATTCATTTAATTAAAAAATTTGACCGCCATTTTTTCTACCCATTATAGGCCTAACTCTCTTGGGCTCTTATTAGTCTTTAAATGCATATGTATTATTTTTTGTTGTAGCTACTAAATTATTATTTAATTTAATAAGAGTAAAATAGAGTACTAATTATGCCAACTTTGATTGGGATGTGGTTCGAACTTAAGACCTTTCTTATTGAAATCAATGAGTAAGTTAACGGTGAACTAACAGAAAAGATAATATTTAACGGAAAAGTTAACGGATAATCATATTCATTAAGGATAAATTAGGAAATCTTAAGGAAAAATTAAAATCTGATTAATCTGAACCATTCATTTAATTAAAAAATTTGACCGCCATTTTTTCTACCCATTATAGGCCTAACTCTCTTGGGCTCTTATTAGTCTTTAAATGCATATGTATTATTTTTTGTTGTAGCTACTAAATTATTATTTAATTTAATAAGAGTAAAATAGAGTACTAATTATGCCAACTTTGATTGGGATGTGGTTCGAACTTAAGACCTTTCTTATTGAAATCAATGAGTAAGTTAACGGTGAACTAACAGAAAAGATAATATTTAACGGAAAAGTTAACGGATAATCATATTCATTAAGGATAAATTAGGAAATCTTAAGGAAAAATTAAAATCTGATTAATCTGAACCATTCATTTAATTAAAAAATTTGACCGCCATTTTTTCTACCCATTATAGGCCTAACTCTCTTGGGCTCTTATTAGTATAGTAGATATAGGTCTAACTCTCTTGGGCTCTTATTAGTATAGTAGATAGTAGATAGATAAGCAAAATATTTAAAACGAATACCGTAAAATATATGATTTTTATTTATATATTATTTTTCAATATAAAGAAGAAAAATTCAAACAACTTTGTTTATTATAAATAAAATTCTAACATAATGCAAACTCGAGATCTTTTATTTAAAAATAGATGTCCTTCTAGCATTCTTTGATGCAAATTCATCGATCAACTCTTCATAATCTACTTTATCCAAAACATTATTTTCGATAGATATCATTGCTAATCCATTGAGTCGTTCTTGTGACATTGTAGAGTGTAAGTAGGACTTCAACAATTTCAACTTGAAAAAATTTCTTTCTGCAGTTGCAATAGTAACATGAATAGTTAATAAAATTCGGTATGCAATAACGTAACCGCATTAGGATAACAATCAAACAATTTTTATTTCCATACAACTCCCCTCTTCTTAGTTTTAACTCCACATACAAGTGTACAACTCATCTCCATTAATATCTTAATGTCCATTATGCTTAAGAGCATTTTCAAGACGACTACAAGAAGACTTCAAACTCATCATCTAAAGAATTTAACCTATCAGAATTAAACAAGAAACCAAATATTTTCTCATATTCTTGAAATTGCTCAAACCTTCTTTTAAGAGAAACAACAGTCTGATCAACAATGAAAAGAAAATAGTTAACTCTAAATGAATTTTCTGCAGGTAATGAAACTTCTAATAATGCATTTGAATTTTCATCAAATTGTTTTTTTTCTACGGATTTCAGAAGAAACTTGTGCTGTTTTAATTACAAACTTATCTAATGCTCCTATTTGTAATCATTGTAACTCTTCATTTTTTTTTTTTGTTTCTTACGTTTTTCATAGTCAGATTCATGTTTTCTAATGTCGGGAGCCATAATATGAAAATATGCAATTCACAGATTCAACCATTGAAATCAAAGTTATCAAACAACAATACTCTAACAAGAGGCAAGGAGCAAACACATTACACATTTTACATTTAAACACATAAAATTAAAAATTTAAAGTGAAAAACAATTGAAACAACCTGATCGAAAAACCCTTATTTTTTGTTTATGTTGTTCATCTGCTACTGCCTACGGACCTAACGGACGCCGACCAGCACTCCGGTGGCCGGTGCGGTCTCCACTCTCCCAATCTCCCGCTTGCGACAGTCTACAGACCTGCAAAAATGTAGAATAAATTTGATTAAAAAAACGCAGAATAAATTGCGAACAGTCTTCAGGGGACTTTATATACGGAGTACTAATTATTATATAGTTAATATACATGCCTAATGCCTACTTGGCTAATTTAATGAATTTAATAATAATGCAGAATAAATTGCGGACCTAATTGGCTAATTGCTACTTGCCTAATGCCTACTTTGCTTCAGAGAAACACAGAAGCGGGCGATTTCGTTCGTGCCTTCGTGGAGTCACTGGAGTGTCCGACAGTCTGAGTGTGGAGTTAATTAGTTGAATTGCGGTTAGCGACTGAGAGACAGAGATGAATTGCGGACAGCGACTGAGAGACATAGATGAATTGCGGACAGCGAGTGAGAGACAGAGATGAATTGCGGACGTAGAAAAAACATCGGAAAACTGGGTATTGTAAATTTTTGTTTACGAAGAGTCGAAGAAATATTGGGAAACATAGCCAAAGATGAATTGAACTCTAATTCTTCTGATTCCTTCGATCCTTTTACGTTTAATTGGATTTTTTTTTTAATTTTGAGGTATATTAGGTATACTGGGTCTCTAAAATTTGAGGGCCCTCTAAACTTGGGGGCCTTGTGCGGTAGCCCAGCTTGCATAGCCTCAAATCCGGCCCTGAGTAAGGATTACAATGTTGGATTTATTTTATTAGTGCACACCATGGAGTGTGATGGCATCCGGATTATCCGGTCAAAGGTTCAAACCCCGGTGGTGGGGGCTTAGATTCTTTGTGCTGAAAATGTTTGGGAAAGTCTAGAACAGATACTACATTGTAAAGAATCAAGTATTTCAAAAATAAAAATAAAAAATATACTAATGAATAAACAAATGAATAAGGGTCAAATAAACCACTCAACTACGCACCAAATTGCAATTGAACCATCAAACTCAAAAAGAATGCAATTGGATCTCTGAACAACGCAAATTCATGCAATTCAATCCAAATTGACTAGTTTACCTGGAAATGCGGTTATCGAATTTAAAATTATTTTTAAAATAATTTTAAATAAAAATTAAAATTAAAAAAAAAATATAATAAAACCCTTCATCTCCGCCGGAGATGAAGAAGTCTTCTTCTTCTTCTTCGTCTCCGGCGGAGACGAAGGGGTGGCTTCGTCTTGGGCCATCTCCCCGGCCATGGAGACGGCCTGAGACGAAGCCACCTTCGTCTCAAGCCGTTTCCTAGCCAAGGAGATGGCCTGAGACAAAGATCTCTTCGTCTCCGGCGAAGACAACGTAGTTTTTATTTATTTATTTATTTTTATTTTAGTTTTTTTTATTCAAAATTATTAAAAAAATATTTTTAAATTCCGTAACTGTCTTTTCAGGTAAACAGGTCATTTTTAGATTGAATTGCATGAATTTGTGTTGTTCAGGGACCCAATTGCATTCTTTTTTAGTTCGATAGCCTAATTTCAATTGAGTGCGCAGTTGAGTGGTCTATTTGACATTTATTCCTAAAAGAAAAATAATAACATTGGTTCAAATATTAAAAATTTCTTGAAATAAAAATAAGAAACCCGCCAAAGATCTTGTGGTTTGATAGCATCACTATTGCTTTTCATAAGGAAGATCTCAAGTTCGAGTTGATGATGTGGTGGCTACCGAATTTAAAAATAATTTTTAAAATAATTTTAAATAAAATAATTAATTAAAAAAACTCCATGGTCGAAGACGAAAACCTTCGTCTCCGGCCATGGAGATGAAGCCGGACCTTCATCTCCATGGTCAGAAGACGAAGGTCAAGTAACAAAGGTTATGGACACGAAGTTGGCAGGAGACGATTCGTCTCCGGTAGTTCTCTTTCTCTCTATTAAATTTAAAATAATTATTTTATTTAAAATTATTTAAAAAAATATTTTTAAATTCGGTAACCGCCGAGTCAACATATTTTCAGGTAAACGAGATCATTTTGAGTTGAATTGCATTGTACTTTCCTTCGTCCCATTTTATGTGTTTGGTTCAGTTAATGAGGCTTGACGGGAGGTATTTTTAATTCAATTTTTCATAATATTAAGTTAAGTATTAATATACAAAAATTTATATATTTAGAAACTATATAAAAATACTATTAAACATAAAAAATCAAATTTAAAAATAAGTAAAAAATAATAAATAAAATAAACAAAAAAGAAAAGAGTTAGATTTGACTAATAAATAGTAAGTAAGACATATAAAATGTGACAGAAAAAACATTATTTAGAAGATTTAATTATATATATATATATATATATATATATATATATATATATATATATATATATTTAATTGGATGACCTAATTGCAATTAGTGTCTATACAATTGTTATTTAAAAAAAAAAAAAAAAAAAAAAAAAAAAAGCAAGCCTAAAGAGCAATGTCAATGGCGGTTCGTACGAGACCGGACCCGGTCTTAAACACGGAGAAGACAGAAGACGTTATACGCAGGAAATGCCAAGTCGAAAGAAATTTGGGTCATGTACTATTCAACCGCGGGCTTGAACAGTCAACGTCTTCCGCCTGATAATTGCCCGTTTATGACTCTAGCGCTCTCTCTCTCTCTCTGGTTAAACTACTGAGGATTTGATCAATTCGATCTGGTTAGCGATCGCTCAATTGCGAAGAAGTTCATATAAAGCGAGAAAGAGAATCGGAAGTTTTGGAATCAAGGAAACATGTCGATGTCCGACTCCGATACGTCGTCGCAGGGCAGCGAATACAAATGTTTCCGGCAAATTACACGGGACAGTAAGTCATCATTTCATTTCAACTGATATGCTTTACTCTAGTTCACATGATTTTGAGCTTTGTGAACATATCTGGTTCAATTTAATCTTATTTTTAATATAGTCAAAGTTGATTACTTCTGTGTGATTCACATTGAATTTGGTTATTAACTGTGAATAAATTTCGTGGAGTATAAGTGTGGTTTGAGCTTGATGTTAAGCGGAGCTATTGTGTTCAGTATGGACCAAATTGAAAGTGATTTCGAGAGAATGCAGGTTTAGTTTCGTGGATGAGTGGAAAATAACAGAAGGTTACTGTTTATTTAACTTTATGTATTCAATTGTTCTCCTGTTTGTTTGTCTCTCGAATAGTAGCTCGATTCAAACAGGAAAGTGGGTAAGTAATGGCTATGGTGCTGTCAGCTTTCCAGCTAATTGGGGTTGTTAGCAGTCAAGCAGCACAAGAAATGTTCAGTAGTCTGGACTTGATCCTCTTTAGCAAATGTTCAGGATGTGGAGTGTTCAGATTGAATATTAGGTGAACCAAGACCCCAGTCTGGATGAGCTTAATTTAAACTTATCTATTGTTATAAACCAATCTTTTACCATGTTTGGATATTGGATAAGTCTGTGACTTTTCAAGAAGTTGCTTTAAGCTTATTTCAATAAGCTATTTGAAAGCACTTATAATTTAGAATAAGCTGAAAATAGCTTTTCAAAAGCCAATTAAAAAGGATAACCTTTATAACTTGTTTTGAGCTTATTGATAAGTGCTTATCTTAAAAATACTCATTTTAAGCTATTAACCAAAGAGAAAAATGTTTGACATACTATTTGTGTATAAGTACTATACACCAATAGTAAACCACAGCTTGCCTCATCATTAAAAAGAAAAAATCAATACTGACTGAAGATGTTTTGTTTGCAAATAGTAATAATCTTTAAATTATTAATAATTATTATTAATATTTAATAAAAAATAAACCTTATATATTCTAAGAAATTGCTTATGTAGTATTTGGATGTGAATGTGATGAATGAGCAATTGCCTATGTAGTATTCTGAAACTGAAAGTAGTGATGGTCCAATCTGAGCTCTCAACCTTCCAATGAAAAGTTGATGGATTTTATCTCTGAACTTCATCTCTATAATTATACCAATTTGGTGTTGATGGATTTGATATATGTAATACATTCTTGTTTCTACTAAAAATTCTGAAGATTATTGGCTTATTGCAAGAAAAACCAAATCTATATTCATAGAATTCCAACTCTTCTTCACATTACTTGGCCTAAACCCACTACTTGTGAAAGATATAGTTGAAGGTACAATTAACACAAGAAAACAGTAGCTACAAGTAGAAGGTATATAGTAAAGAGAAATTAAATTAGGGTTTATTAACATTTTTAGTATTATATAAATATAAATTATATAAAATAATAAATATGATTATGTCAGTAATGGCTCGATCAATATTCACCTTTTTCTTTTTATTGATGGTGGTGGACTATGATTCGCTGTTGGTGTATATAGTACCTATATTTTGATGGTGCATCAAATATTTTCTTTTATCCAAGTGGGTTAAAAACAAATTTCTTTTATGTTGGAGTTGTTTGGCTTGGTACTAGAATATTGATGAGTGATGAAAACATTTAAAAAAAAAAATCTTTCACTACTGATTATTGTGATATGTAGTTAGTACTTAGTAGTATGAATATCATGTCTAGAAAAATATCTCTTAGCTCAGAACAGACCCAAAATTAATGAGTAATGGAATATTTCATCTGAGAGTGTTATTTGCTATTTAATCATGAATTAGGAGAACACAATACCTTGTAGCAAGAATGCAGACCTGAAATTAATGGCCATCCTCATTTTACTAGAACAAAGAGGGAATAGAATCACTTATCAGCAAGAGAAGTTAGTTTATTGCAGAGGTAAACTCTTGGATATAATTCTTTATGAAACTTATCCACATCCACATCTTGTGTTGCTTTTGACTAGAGTTAATTCCACTTATGGTCCATCGAATGTATTGGCAACTCCACACAGAATCCACAATTTCTTTCCAAGACACATTTGGTCCTATCATTGAAAAACTGGTCTACATTTAGCACAATATTTTACTTTGGTCCATTGAGTCCACAACTTCTCTTCAAGACACATTTAGTCCTATGAAATTTTGGTCCATATTTATGACAAAAATCTACTTTGGTCCCTCAAGTATTGTAGTATGATAAGGATTGACATTATACTCTAGGGAACAAAAATCCTGCCAATTTTCATGTAGAGGACCAAATGTGTCTCAATTAAAAGTTGTGGACATGATCTAGAATTGCCACTATACTTGAGGGGTTGAGTGTGGAATTAGCCCTTTTGATTATTATAATTCAAGGGAGACAACTACAATTTGTAAAACGTATTTTCGTAGTGTTTGTTTTTGTGCCATAATCTTTGATGCAACTTTGATGTATATGATAGGTAGCAATCTAACACTATCGACCATATAGTGGGAGACACTGCCTATTATCGTTACTCAAATTATTATCAGCTTAGATTTCATTCCTACTTTTGATTTAGGAAAGCTTTTGTATTCTACCAAGGCAGCCTAACAACACTTGGATGATATAGGTTGTTGGAGTTAATATGAACTAGCCCAACATAAATAAGTATATGGAAAAGAATAAATATATGAATGTAGATTCAAATGGGTGGATTGGACAAGGATTTTTACGTGGAGACCATAACAATGAAAATCGCATGCCAACGTCAAGTCAAATTTCACTAGGTTGATTGTGAGGATATTCATGGGATAAGCTATGGTGTTTGTCATTTGCTATGGCCGTGGAATTTTTATAGTAGAAGAAAGAAAGAGTTTGGGTATGTGAGGGAGAGAGTTCTCTATGATGAAGAATTCTTGCTCTATAAGAAGTTTGAAAAAAGGAATTGAGAAAAGCTTGCATATGTCTTTTGTATCTTTGTTGATAATGGCAAGTTGGCAACCTCCTTTTATAATGACTTCCTAATAACTTTTCCCTTCTCTCTCTTCACATTCTGCAATGTTTGCAACACTCATCCCATTTGTGCTCCTAGGGATTGGCATGGGTCGAGGGAAAATATCAACCACTCGACCCACCTTTATAATTTCAAAACCCACCCCGCCTTGCTCAGTGGCGGGTGACATTTTTAAAACCCACATATATACCCCTCCAAGGGTGGTACCCATTATGGATAGCTATGAATTTCTATCTTAATAAATACATTTATAAAATTAATAAAATGTAAACTAAATGCACAAATTAAACTCAACTTTCATAGTAAACATAATGCAAATATTCTAATACAATAGTTAAATTATTTATTTTTAAACGCAAATAAATGCCATCAAAGTTCAAAATAAATATGCAATTGGCAAAGGTCTATCTCTACTTCTCTATGTGGAATTCTAGATAGTTGTATTACTTGTATATTGCAAGTGTGTGTATAATTTATTAAAAAATTAACTAAAATAGTGGCGTGGCCTCAGTTTTATGTGGACGGTGTATGCAAACCCAAACTCAAAGCACCACGGGTACAAATTTTAAAGCCCATACCTGACCAATGACCCCACTAATACCAACCTACCCCCCCCCCCCCCCCCCCCCCAAAAAAAAAAAAAAAAAAGGAAGAAGAAGAAGAAGAAGATTCACCTAGGTCGGGTTTGGGTGAATAGCCCTATCCTCAATGCAAATTACAATTCCCATCCCTGTATGCACTACTGCACTGTTCCCCAGGCAGTTGCACCAGTTAGTGCTTTTTGGTTTTTTGTCTGTTAGGGAGTAGTGATTTGGATTTTCTAAGGTCAACATGAACCAAGGAGTTGATGTAGTTCAACTAGAAAGCTGTTACTTAATGCTCAGAGGTCCTGGGTTTGACTTGCCCTGGGCTCACTAGTAGAGTGGGGTATTAGTGTATTACCCCCAACAGCTGAAAAGTTTGGTTGCGACATACAATACTACCTGGCAACAATTTCTGTATTATGAACAAAGATATGAAGGTGAGAATCTTTGGTTTTGTCTTATTTTGCTACATTTTGATCCTTAGGTCACTTGGTCAAGTATAGGAACAAAATATAGGTAATATATGTGCATCTTCCTTCCCCCAGACTATGCTATATATGGGACACATGCACACTGGGTTTAAACTTTCTCAGAAATTCATGATATTTTCATATATTATTATTTGATAAGTAATATTTCATGGAGTATTTTGTTTTTTTACTCAATGATAATGACTTTAAGTTCTTTTGCTTGCATGTGACTTTCTTTTTCCTTTAAACTTATCTTCATAAATTACACCTTATTTGATAATCAAATTAGTATGTAGCACTTTCTCAAAATGCTTCCTTCTACATTTGCAGGATTATTATATGAAATGCTTAGATCGGCCAGGTCAAAGGATTCAAAATCAACATGGAAGGTAAAATGCTATATGGGCTGTGCTTGGTCTGATGTTGAAGATTGAATCCTTCACGATTCTATGGTAAATTATAGTTTCTTGACTCTGTCAGTTTGACCCTCAAATTTGCAGGTACTGATCATGGACAAACTAACAGTCAAAATAATTTCATATGCATGCAAGATGGCAGATATCACAGAAGAAGGAGTTTCCTGTAAGGCATAATGCATTTTACTTTTTACATATTTCTTGAAGCATGATTTGTTAACTCTTATAATGCTTCTTATTCAGATTTTTGTAAATATGTACAAGTAATACTTCATTTATAATATATGTACTTGTGCTGACTTATATTTGAATGTGTATAACTGTATAAGCACAAATTGCATTTCAAAATTTAATTGATTGCTAAGGAAATATAAATTTCTGGATGTATGTGATTCTCCTATTTCTTCTCTCCAATTTGGTTTGTTCAAACACTTATTAAGATGTGCCTAAACACATTTGATAGCGGCATTAAGTGTGATACAATTTAAGTCAGTATCGTTATATTCTTGTATGTTAGATGTACTCTTGATGAATTTGTATTTTTTTCAATTCACTGTTCATATCTACGCATGCATGTTATGTTAAGCTGCCTGTTCTTTGGAGATCTAATAAATACAATAATACCATTAATGATACTTTATATCTTTCCATTTTTGATTATATTTAGATGCAAGTGATAATATTAGTGTTGCTTCAAGTGTTTTTTCTCTTCTTATTGTGTGGTTTATTTTGCTATACTACTCGGTGCTTTCTTATTTCTGGAATTTATCAAACGTAATATGTAATATGATTGGAGTTAGAAAAAACATGTATGGAGTAATTATAAGCGTGATGGTAAAAATCTTCAGTTTATTGACTTTATTCCAATTTTGGTCCTAAACTTTGATTTGTTCCACTTTTAGTTCTCGACTTCTAAAAACATCCACTTTTAGTTCTAAAGCCCTTGTGAAAATTTCAGCATACCCCACCCTACTACATTTGAGGACATTTTGGGCTAAAAGTGGAACAAATTAAAGTCAAGGAAAAAAAGTGGAAATTCTATTATAGACGATGGACCAAAAATGGAATCAACTCAACATGATGTTTTATTTGTCTATTCAAAGAATTTTATATAACCTGGTCTCATTTTAGGCCAGTGAATGGGGTTGCAATATTGTTTGGATTTGGGTATATCTCATTGGTGCTCCAACCAGAATATAATCTTACAAATTAAGTTGTTTCACACAGTAGACCATTTCTTGCTGTCCTTGATGTGTATACTGATGTTCTTTCCTTTTCCATTTACTTATGTATGACCTAACATTTGAAACTTAATTAGCTTGATTTTTGCCAACAGTGGTGGAAGATATTTACAGGCGACGCCAGCCACTTCCCACGATGGATGCCATATACTTCATCCAGCCCACAAAAGAGAAGTAACAAATCATATGAATTCTTTTTCTGTATTTATTTTTAAATAAATATGAAGCAATCATCATATGGTAGGTCTTGGCTTCTATGCTTTTGAGAACTCTTTGCTTTAACTTGTTTAACCTTCTATTTACTATTGCAGTGTTGTAATGTTTCTCTCCGACATGGCTGGGAAATCACCTTTGTACAAGAAGTATGTTGAAGATCCTCTATTCAATGAAAATGCTCTTACTCTTTTTTTTTTTCTTTCTTTTTTTAAATTATAAATTTTTGGTGAAACAAAGAGAGTTCAGATGTCAAACAATATGTTCAGTTTTGGTCTTTTGGATAAAAGGGAGTCAATTATTGAATTGGCTTGAGTATCTTTTCTCTGCTCCCACATCCAAAATAATAAAGAGTAAAATTTTTGCAAGTTATAATATGTTTTGATGAAATATTCAATCCTTCTCACTTTGGTGTGTGTGTATTGTGCATTTTATTTTTAGGGCATTTGTTTTCTTTAGTTCACCTATTACAAAGGAATTGGTTAATCACATAAAGAGGGACACTAGCGTTCTGTCTCGCATTGGTGCCTTGAGAGAGGTTATGGTTTCTCCTCTTAAGACTACTCATTATGGTTCTAATATTTTTGTTTACTGTTCTGATTATTGGATTTAACATACAGATGAATCTGGAATATTTTGCAATAGACAGCCAGGTATGTATGGTGCTGCATCACTGAACAAGCCAAGAGGCTTATGCTAATTCCTCTGGATTCTGGCATTCTGCACTAAATTTAAGTTTTCAGTAATAGAAGTTTAGCTTTGGTTCTTTACCATAACAAGTAGAAATCTGCTTAAGTTTTATCTGGTGACCTTTTTTTTGGGTTTGCTGGCAAAGTAATTTTTGCTCATGGAGATGGTTCTAAAATGGCTTTCACTAGATGGTGAACTTTCCACTGTATGCAAAAAGAATCTGGGATGTATTATTTTTCTTCATTGGGAGTGAGTCTGTGCTACACCATGCAATAAAATGACTTTTTCAGTCTTTCATTAGACCTAATCCTTAGTTCTCATAAGACCTACTTTGCTAGTAATAACTTTTCATGCACTATGAAGTATCCTCATTCTATAATTGGATTTTCATGCTATTTAAATCTAGGTTAATTATTGTCCTTATCACTTAGTATTCTTTCAACTCCGTACCATTCCTTTGAGTACTTTATTTATGTTCAACATTAGTGAACCTCCTCTTCAATTTTTCTATCATGAAGAAGATACACTCTGTGAGATTGTGCAAGATGTCTATATTTTGGAGTATAATTATTTTAGTTAAAAGAAGAAATACATAAAATTTTTGAAATAAAATAAAACCTAAAGAAAGCACCAAACTCAGGTGTGTTGGTTATCTACAACTTAAGTGCCACCAATAGATGTACTTGATATTTTTGTGATTTTTGTCCTAATAATCCGAACTGTTTTTATAGCTGTTTTTTCTTGTCCATTGTGCATGTTTTGCTTTAGGGTTTTGTAACTGATAACGAGAGGGCATTAGAGGAACTTTTTGGAGATGATGAGGGTTCTCTTAAGGGTGATGCATGTTTGCGTCTGATGGCCAACCGCATTGCTACAGTTTTTGCCTCATTGAGGGTATGCTGTCAAGACCTTGATTCTAATTTTCTATATTCAGCAATACTGACTGCTGAGTATCAACAACATTGACTTTCTACAGGAGTTTCCCTTTGTTCGCTACCGTGCTATCAAATCCCATGATCCAACCACCATGACTACATTTCGTGATTTAATTCCTACAAAGCTTGC